>NC_073382.1:3631599-3931599 GCF_028641065.1 Leucoraja erinaceus
TGTTGGGGGAGTCCAAAACCAGGGGCCACAGTTTAAGAATAAAGGGTAGGCCATTTAGAACTGTGATGAGGAAAACCTTTTTCACACAGAGTTGTGAATTTGTGGAATTCTCTGCCTCAGAAGGCAGTGGAGGCAGATTCACTGGATGCATTCAAGAGAGTTAGACAGGGCTAGCGGAATCGAGGGGTATGTGGAGATGGCAGGAACGGGGCACTGATTGTGGATGATCAGCCATGATCACATTGAATGGCGGTGCTGGCTCGAAGGGCCAAATGGCCTACTCCTGCACCTATTGTCTACGTATCTATGCTGGAAATAATCAGCAGACCAGACAGCATCATTGGAGAGTAAAACAGTGATTGTGTGTAAGGTTGATAACTCTGCATTATTTTGATTATCATTTATACATTGTTTTTTGGGCAGCTGTGGCTCAGTTGATAGAACTCTCATGGCCAGGTGACAAGACGTAATGTCCACTCTTCTCTAACTTCAGACACTTGACTGATGTTCTTCTGTCTCTGAAGTGAGGCATGCCATTGCGGTCTCTATTTCATTAAGACACCAATTAGGTGTGTATAGTCAGTGTGTACCGTCTGTCTTATCCGAAAGAATTGCTATTTAAAGGCCCTCTTTCTGTGTATTTCTTGCCTTTCCACATTGATGCTGTATTAAACTAGCAAATTGATAATTCAATTAATCATTAGTTCATTAATTAAAACCAAATGATCAAATCAAACTCAAAGATGCACAGGTTTGTAGGTTAATTGGGTTGTGGTAATTGTAAATTGTCCCTAGTGTGTGTAAGTGTTAGTGTGCAGGGATTGCTGGTTGGGCATGGTGAGACGAAG
The DNA here is from genome assembly GCF_028641065.1 of Leucoraja erinaceus. Lineage (NCBI taxonomy): Eukaryota > Metazoa > Chordata > Chondrichthyes > Rajiformes > Rajidae > Leucoraja > Leucoraja erinaceus. The sequence continues at coordinate 3,632,448 of NC_073382.1, forward strand.
GGCCTGTTCATTCTCGCTGTGTATCTGGAATTAAACTAAACTAAAGATATCCTTTGTAATTTCAGAATCTATATTAATGTGGATCTGAACTATAAAGAGTTGAAGGGAGATTTTAAATACTAATAATAAAATAATATTTATTGTCATTGCACATAAAGCGCAACGAGATTGTTTGATGCAGCTTCATCCGATACATAACTTAAATAAACTAATAAAATTTAGACTTGTAAATTGTCCCTAGTGTGTGTAAGTGTTAGTGTGCAGGGATTGCTGGTTGGGCATGTTAATTGACTTGTTAATTGACCTTGCTTAGATCAGTGACTGATTTGGCACTATTGATCCTCAGGGTGGGACTGGTGGCAAAATAAAAAAAAACAGATTTCCTGCATTTGATCTGCCTTTGGCGTGACCTCCCAGAACCCACTGTATGCTGACAATATTAGAGCTTGGTCGTGATGCCACATGTGCCAAATATCTTACAATGTGACAAGGATGTACACAAAATGCTGGAGTATCTCAGCAGGTCAGGCAGCATCTCTGGAGAGAAAATGGATTGGTGCCCTTTCGGCTTGGGACTCTTCTTCCCGAGGGGAAGGAATTTACGGGGAAGTGTTCATTGTTTCTAATGTAAAAAATTCCAAGGCTAAGGCAGGGGTTGGGAATACTTCCCTCTCCTAGGAGATGTTGTTCATCGCATTGCTTCATTTCCCTCTTCAGACTTCCCTCTTCCATGGTACGTTAAAAGCTCAGGAGAAAAAAAAAAATCTCCAAACACAGCTGTACAAACGGCTCCCCAGTGTTACAATAAAGTTGAAGGAGAAAACTTAAAAGCAGGGCCGCTAGGAATGACTTTTTCGCATGTTTGCCCGACGGTGTTATAGTAAAGGTTTCAGTGTGCTGTGGGCCAACGGAGGCATTTAAAAGCTGCTTGTCTTTTTCAACACATGGGTAATTTCTAATCCATCTTCCTTGTGCCACTGGCCAGAATGCCAACAGTGCTCGTTACACAAGGAACGGTGAATGTAGCAATCACATGAAGCATCTTCTGCTAATTGGCTGTCACATGAAGGCAAACTGGGCAGTCAGATTCACCCATGTGCGCGGAGAAGAGTTCCCTCCCATCCACCACAGATACCAGCCGCGGTGAATTGATTTCATTTTATCCCTTCAGCGTTCTCAATTTACAACTTTGAATTCGGGGAATTATTTGGTTCGTGACAAGCATTTGCTTTCCAGCTCAAGTGCTTCTTCATTCTTTAACAAATTTCACGTCAATATTTGCAGGACTTGGCTCCGGGTGTGGAAAGACCTCCAGTAATTCTTCAACACATTATTTGCCCAGGTAAATGGAATTTATTTCGATAGATTTAAAATGTTTCTTTTTATCAATCTTGAGTTTATAACCTTAAAAGTCTTTTCTCTCTCGACTTATCTCTTTTTTTTTTTTTGCTAAGCACCTAATTTCAAATGATCATTCTCTACGCCTGAGATTGGAAACTAAGTGGGAAGCACAGAAAGCATCTTATTATCTAATTGGCTCCACTTTTGTCTGTCACTGTCATGGTTTATTTCTGTGACAAATTAAATGTAATCGCAGGAATACCACAGTTAGCCCCGGTTCTCTTTCCTGTTTATAAACTTTCAAGTTTATTTCTTTCGCCGAGATAGAAAGGGTCTCTGACATTGTACAGTTTCTGAAAAGTTCTCTTAAAACAAATCACTTTAGGGGACGCTATAATTGTGTGTGTTGAAAGAAAGTGGTAATGATCGGGCACCTACAAGCAGAAAACTACTTGTGTTCCTGCTGATCTCAACATTTATAACACCAATCTCTATTCTAGGTTTGTAACCTAAAACTTCATTGTAATCACCATACTTTGTTTACTATCTCAATTATGCTGTCATTACGAAGGATTTTAATTCTGCACGATTATCTGTTGCACTTCAAGTGCTCTGAAGTTTATCCCCAAAGACTTTCTCTCTGCTAACATATGTGTTACTTTTAAGGTGCTCTTTAAAAGTGACTTCTTTCACATAGATTTTAGTAACTGACCCTAGTGCCTCATTATGTAGATCTTCAACTGATCGTGTTACATAGGACATATTTTGATGTGTTAAAATTGCTACAAAAATATTGTTGTTACAGTTGTGGCTTTGTTCTAATTTCTCTTGTGAAACGCACAGTTCAACCGGTGAATCATAGCTCCCTGTAGGTCAAGTTCAATTGAAATGAATCATTGTTAACCCCCTCTGTAATTGTGCACTGAGCTTGATGCAGCTAATGTCAGAGCAATCCAGTCATTAAACTGAATCACTTGACACGTTTTAACAGCGTGGGATAGTTCACCCTTCTAGCTTCAGCCTCTATTCAATAAGATCATTGTTATTGTTGTTATATTAAATCTATAAATAGAAGCAACTGAGGATTCATATAAACCAAATTGTGAATCCTGTGTGTGTTCAGTTCAGTATCTGAAGGAAAGGCGCAGTTTAATACTTCAGGGGAGCGTTTTCTTCAGAACATGGCTATTCTTTAATTTGACCGTAAGCTTAGGGACGCCTTGAAAGTGAATGGAGCACTTAACCACATATGTTATACATGTTCATATGTGATAGGAGCAGAATTAGACCATTTGGCCCATCAAGTCTACTCCACCATTCAATCATAGCTGATCTATCTTTCCCCCTCTCCACCATTCTCCTGCCTTCTCCCCTTAACCCCCCGACACCTGTACTAATCAAGAATCTGAATCTAGAATCAAGAATCTAAGGTTTTTCACTGTACCTCGGTACATGTGACAATAAACTAAACTATCTCTGCCTTCAAAATATTCATTAACTTGGCCTTGAGCCGTCTGTGGCAATGAATTCCACAGATTCACCACCCTCAGCCTTATGAAGGATCCTGACCCAATACATTGTGTGCCTGTTCTCCTCCGCAGATACTGCCTGACCTGCTGAGTTCTTCCAGCACTTTGTCCTTTGCCCATAACACAAACGGGTATCAGCAACTGTGACCAAAGACATTCCTTCTCATCTCCTTCCTAAAGGAATGTCCTTTTATTCTGAGGCTATGACTTTTACATCTTGAACTTTGATTCTGAGTCATTCTTGGTAAAAGAGTGATACTTTAAGCGGCAGATATATATTAAAAAAATAGTGTTAGTTGGAAATTCAGCACTACGGAATATCGAGTTTACATTTTTCAGTTTGCATCCTTTTTTAGAAACAATATTATTTTTATCTTTGCTTTGTTGATGCCAGCAGTTGTCTGTCTTTTCACCGTTTTATTTTTATTTTTAGTTAGTTAAAGTGTTTTGTTTGGAGGTCTAGACTTTTTTGTGTGGGGGGTGGAGGGGAGGGGGAAACTGCCTTTCAGGGTCCCTACCTGGTCGGAGAGGCAGCTTTTCTCCGGGCTGCAGCTTCGACCCGTCCTCGCGGCCTACCAGCGGGCCTGGAGCGGCGTTTCCTGTCGGGGACCGCCCAGAACCTCGGCTTCGGCGGCGGCACAGCGCTGGAGCGCTATCGTGGAGCGGGCGATGCCTTGCCTGGGTCGCCGCGCTGGAGCTCCGGTGAGCTGAGACCGCCGGGTAAAACATCGCGGAGCTGCGGGACTGTGGAGCGGCCAGCTGCGGGCGGCGGCGCCGAACTTTACACCGGGAGCCTGGGATCTCGCGACGAGATCGCCAGTTGTGGAGCTCCAACCGGCGCGGCCTTGTCGGCTTCGGAAGCCGCGGCCTCCAGTACGGAGGCGGCCGTTCCAGGGTTCCCAAGCCGCTGTGAGGACTCTCCCGACGCCGGAGCACCACCACCCGGCGAGAACGGCCAGGAACATCGGGCCTCCGTAGAGGCAACTGTGGAGGCCTCAATAGGCCCGACTATGGGTGAACTGGGGTTGGGGACTGGACTTTGTGCCTTCCCTCATGGTGGGAGCCATTGTGGGGGGATGTTCTTTGTGTTTAAGACTCTCATTGGTGTTATGTCTGTATTCTTTCTTTGTGTGCTGCAAAATGGCAAAAAGCATTTCACTTCACTACACCTCGGTGTATGTGAATGTGACCAATAAAATACCTTTGATACCTTTGATTATTGAGGTTCCAAGTACCGTGCTCCCTTTATGGATCTCAACCTAGTGGCGGCTGATGGTGCAGCAGTAGAGTTGCAGGGCCAGAGACCTGGGTTCAATCCCGACTGGCGCTGTCTGTACGGAGTTTGTACATTATCCCCGTGACCTGCGTGGGGTTTCTCCAAGATCTTTGGTTTCCTCCCACACTACAAAGACGTACAGGTTTGTAGGTTAATGGGCTTGGTATAAGTGTAAATTGTCCCTAGTTTGTGTAAGATAGTGTTAGTGTGCGGGGATCGCTGGTCGGCGAGGACTCGGCGATCCGAAGGGCCTGTTTACGTGCTGTATTTCTAAACTAAACCTATGTTATTCAGCTGGTTTCCTGCAGGGGGCACCACAGCTGAGCTCGATTCTCTCCTGATTCATTAGTCCCGCCAATGTACTTTTCAACAAAATTAATTAGTTGGAAATTAGGATTGAGAGCAATGATTGATTCTTCTCTCTGTGACCTGTGGACACAGAGAACAAAGACTTTTCTGGCCCATAATGGGTTTCGTTCAGGGATACAGCACGGAAACAGGCCCTTCGGCCCACCGAGTCCACGCTAGCCCGCGATCCCCGTCCACTAGCCCTACCCCACAGACAGGGGACAATTTACAATCTTTACCGAAGCCAATTCACCTGCAAACAAGGACGTCCTTGAAGTGTGGGAGGATACTGGAGCACCTGGGGAAAACCCATGCGGTCACAGGGAGAATGTACAGACACCATACACAGAGGATTGAACCCAGGTCTCTGACGCTGTAAGGAGCAACTCTACCATTGTGGCACTGTGCTGCCTCGAGAAGTCATGATTAGGTTTTATGGAAAATTACAAAGTGAAATATAACCAGAGGTAATAAAATAATTAGAATATATTTGTGTGATGTGTGTGACCACACAGAGTTATGTTGATGTACAGATACAAATGAAAACAACCTATGAACTTTCAAGTTTAAACAATAAAGTAACTGGTTAATTTTAATATAAATGCAGCCGCCTAAATATTTCAGCCACTCCGAGAAATAATCCAGCAAACTTACTAAATTCTTAAGGGGTTGGACAGGCTAGATGCAGGAAGATTGCTCCCGATGTTGGGGAAGTCCAGGACAAGGGGTCACAGCTTAAGGACAAGGGGGAAATCCTTTAAAACCGAGATGAGAATAACTTTTTTAACACAGAGAGTGGTGAATCTCTGGAACTCTCTGCCACAGAGGGTAGTCAAGGCCAGTTCATTGGCTATATTTAAGAGGGAGTTAGATGTGGCCCTTGTGGCTAAGGGGATCAGAGGGTATGGAGAGAAGGCAGTTACGGGATACTGAGTTGGATGATCAGCCATGATCATATTGAATGGCGGTGCAGGCTCGAAGGGCCGAATGGCCTACTCCTGCACCTAATTTCTATGTTTCTATGTAACAGGTTGGGTCAGGTCTGGTCCTGGGTAATCCATCCAATTACTGTAAACAAGGTTTAGATTTATCACTGTAACATGTACAGTGTAAAGCTTTTTATTTTGCATGCTATCCAAACAGATCATATATATTATGCATAAATATAGAAACATAGAAAATAGATGCAGGAGGAGGCTATTCAGCCCTTCGAGCCAGCACCGCCATTCATTGTGATCATGGCTGATCGTCCCCAATCAATAACCCGTGCCTGCCTTCTCTCCATATCCCTTGACTCCACTAGCCCCTAAAGCTCTATCTAACTCTCTCTTAAATCCATCAGGTGATTTGGCCTCCACTACCCTCTGTGGCAGGGAATTCCACAATTTCACAACTCTCTGGGTGAAATTTCTTTTCTCACCTCAATCTTAAATGGCCTCCCCTTTATTCTAAGACTGTGCCCCCTGGTTCTGGACTCGCCCAACATTGGGAACATTTTTCCTGCATCTAGCTTGTCCAGTCCTTTTATAATTGTATATGTTTTTATAAGATCCCACCCCTCATCCTTCTAAACTCCAGTGAATACAAGCCTAGTCTTTTCAATCTTTCCTCAAATGACAGTCCCGCCATCCCAGGGATCAATCTCGTGAACCTACGCTGCACTGCCTCAATCACAAGGATGTCCTTCCTCAAATACAATCAAGTCAAACACAAGGACAGTAGTTAGAGCAAAGGGTTAGATACAGAGGGCAGATCAATGTTCTCAGCATTGTTGACCATCAGATCCACAAAGTCCAATGTCCACAATGGGGCAGAGGTGAATCGGACAGTATCCTAGATGATGGAATAACTGTTTAAAAGCTTGATAAGAGGGGATGAAGCTGTGTCTGAGTCGGGTGGTGTGAGCTTTCAACCTTCTGTACCTTCTGCTGGCTGGAAGCAGGGAGAAGAAGGATTGACGGATGCAACGAGTCTTTGATTTTTTTTTTTTAGGAACAGAATTAAGCCATCAAGTCTATTCTGCCAATCAAACATGGCTGATCTATCATTCCCTCCTGAACCCATTCTCCTGCCTTCTCCCCATAACCTCTGACTCCCGTACTAATCAAGGATCTATCCACAGTGCATTCAGAAAGTATTCAGATCCCTTCACTTTTTCCACGTTTTGTTACGTTACAGCCTTATTAACCATATAACCATATAACAATTACAGCACGGAAACAAGTCCGTGCCGAACAACTTTTTTTCCCTTAGTCCCACCTGCCTGCACTCATACCATAACCCTCCATTCCCTTCTCATCCATATGCCTATCCAATTTATTTTTAAATGATACCAACGAACCTGCCTCCACCACTTCCACTGGAAGCTCATTCCACACCGCTACCACTCTCTGAGTAAAGAAGTTCCCCCTCATGTTACCCCTAAACTTCTGTCCCTTAATTCTGATGTCATGTCCTCTTGTTTGAATCTTCCCTATTCTCAAAGGGAAAAGCTTGTCCACATCAACTCTGTCTATCCCTCTCATCATTTTAAAGACCTCTATCAAGTCCCCCCTTAACCTTCTGCGCTCCAGAGAATAAATACCTAACTTATTCAACCTTTCTCTGTAACTTAGTTGTTGAAACCCAGGCAATATTCTAGTAAATAAATAAATAGTTATTCTTAAATGGATTAAATTATTTATTGTTATCCTCAATCTACACACAATACCTCATAATATAAAAGCGAAAACAGGTGTTTAGAAGCTTTTGCAAAGTAATTAAAAAGAAAGAACTGAAATATCACATTCACATAAGTATTCAGACCTTTTGTAATGACACTGAGCTAAAAAAGGTTGTGAACCACTGATTTAAGTGACTGCCACCAAGAAGTTAGTTACATCTGCTGAATACATGGGAGGGTTCCAGGCAATGTTTTTTGTCGCGGTGCATGTAATCACCTGAAGCCCTGTGAGTTTTATCTTCAAATCTCGGGCTTCCTTTCATTTATGCCTGAGGCAGAATGTTGGCAGGCGATTTAATATTTAGTTTAGTTTGGAGATACAGCGTGGAAACAGACCCTTCGGCCCACCGAGTCCGCGCCGACCAGCGATCCCCGCACACTAACACTAGCCTACACACACCAGGGACAATTTACACATACACCAGGCCAATTTACCGACATACCTGCGAGTCTTTTATCTAATCTGTCCAAGCCTCAACTGAAATCCTACTGAGGTTGAAAAAAGTTACGGGGATTAGATTTTACCAATCTAACTTCCAAGTTGTCCTTTGTTTTTATGTTTTTGGCAGATCTTCAGAAAAAGGAACTGTGAAATAGTGTTGTGTTATATAACGACACCGTAAGCAGTAGTTTGAACAACCTTTACAGCAGGAACATCATCTAAACCTGCCCATGCCACTGTTTAATTGGATCCAGCGTTACTCCCAAACCTATTAGTTGCAGCTTAGGTTATGAAATCGGAATGAAACGAAAGTACTCTTTATAGATTAATTATCCGATGCAAATCTTCTAACTACAGCTCAGTAGGTAGCACCAATTCTTTAAGGATTAGAAAGTTGTGTTAAAATCTCACATCAAGGATTACAGTGGAAAATCTAGGTTAATTACCTCGATTATGTATCGAGCATAGAGCGGTGGCCTTTTGGACGTGCACTAAAACTGAAGCCCTATCTACCTTCCCAGGTGGGGGCTGAAAAACGATGTAAAAAAAGAACAACACACAAAGTGCTGGAGGCACTCAGCGGGTCATGCAGCATCTCTGGAGGGCATGGATAGGACATTTTCTCTCTGGACCCTTCTTCAGACTGATTCTAGTAGGATTGGGGGGGGGGGGGGGGGGGGGGGGGGGGGGGGGGGGGGGGGGGAGAAAGCTGGAAGGGAGATGGGGGTGGAACAAAACCAGGCAGGTGGATACAGGTGAGGGGGTTTGATTGGTAGATGGCTGGACAAAGGCTAGAGATGAAAAGGACATAAGGAGTGGAATGAGGCTATTTGACCCATCAAGTCTACACTGCCATTCAATCATGGCTGATCTATGGTTTATTGTGTGTGATAAAAAAAATAATTTAATCCATTTTAGAATAAGGCTGTAACATAACAAAATGTGGAAAAAAAGTGAAGGGGTCTGAATACTTTCTGAATGCACTGTAGCTCTGCCTTAAAAATATACTTGGACTTACATAGAAACATAGAAAATAAGTGCAGGAGTAGGCCATTCGGCCCTTCGAGCCTTCACCGCCATTCAATATGATCATGGCTGATCATCCAACTCAGTATCCCGTACCTGCCTTCTCTCCACACCCCCTGATCCCCTTAGCCACAAGGGCCACATCTAACTCCCTCTTAAATATAGCCAATGAACTGGCCTCAACTACCCTCTGTGGCAGAGAGTTCCACAGATTCACCACTCTCTGTGTGAAAAATGTTTTTCTCATCTCGGTCCTAAAGGATTTCCCCTTTATCCTTAAACTGTGACCCCTTGTCTGGACTTCCCCAACATCGGGAACAATCTTCCTGCATCTAGCCTGTCCAACCCCTTAAGAATGTTGTAAGTTTCTATAAGATTCCCCCCTCAATCTTCTAAATTCTAGCGAGTACAAGCCGAGTCTATCCAGTCTTTCTTCATATGAAAGTCCTGATATCCCAGGAATCAGTCTGGTGAACCTTCTCTGCACTCCCTCTACGGCAAGAATGTCTTTCCTCAGATTTGGCGACCAAAACTGTACGCAATACTCCAGGTGTGGTCTCACCAATACACTCACCAATACTTGGCCTTTACAGCCTTCTGTGACAATGAACACCACAGATTCACCAGCCTCTGACTAAAGAAATTTCTTCTCATCTCCTTCCTAAAAGAACCTCCTTTAATTTAGAAAAGGAGATAAACGGCTGAGAAATGGAGAGAAGTGGTGTAAATATGAGGCGAAGGGGAAAGGGGGGCGGGACAGTGGGAGAAATGGGTGCACATGCAGGTGGGGCAGGAACGTGAGGGGGGCAGACAAAGAGTGGGTGGGTAGTGTGTTTGTTTGATGTAGGTTACCTCATGTTAGGGCATTCCGGCATTTGCTTTTCCTTGTGTCTATTACAAGTAAAACATGGAAACTTGGAAAAACCATATAACCATATAACCATATAACAATTACAGCACAGAAACAGGCCATCTCGGCCCTACAAGTCCGTGCCGAACAACTTTTTTTCCCCTTAGTCCCACCTGCCTGCACTCATGTCATAACCCTCCATTCCCTTCTCATCCATATGCCTATCCAATTTATTTTTAAATGATACCAATGAACCTGCCTCCACCACTTCCACTGGGAGCTCATTCCACACCGCCACCACTCTCTGCATAAAGAAGTTCCCCCTCATATTACCCCTAAACCTCTATCCCTTAATTCTGAAGTCATGTCCTCTTGTTTGAATCTTCCCTATTCTCAAAGGGAAAAGCTTGTCCACATCAACTCTGTCTATCCCTCTCATCATTTTAAAGACCTCTATCAGGTCCCCCCTTAACCTTCTGCGCTCCAGAGACTAAAGACCTAACTTATTCAACCTATCTCTGTAACTTAGTTGTTGAAACCCAGGCAACATTCTAGTAAATCTCCTCTGTACTCTCTCTATTTTGTTGACATCCTTCCTATAATTGGGCGACCAAAATTGTACACCATACTCCAGATTTGGTCTCACCAATGCCTTGTACAATTTTAACATTACATCCCAGCATGCAATTCAGTCTGAAGAAGGGTCTTGACCCGAAACCTCACCCATTCCTTCTATCCACAGATGCTGCCTGTCCAGCTGAGTTACTCCAGCATTTTGTGTCTATCTTTGAAATAATTAAGAGGTCAGGTCGCAGCTGTGGAGATAGAAATCTAAAATGTCTCAAATGGGGAATCTTGCATCAGAATTGAGTAAAATTAATGATAAGACCAAATCGACTGGCAAGGCAAGGATGCCTCGGAGATAGAGTGGCATAGTGGTGATGATGGTGGAATTTGTTGGTGAAGGCTAATGAATACAATGGCGCAGCTGGTAGAGGTCATAAGGTCATGTGATAGGAGCAGAATTAGGCCATTCGGCCCATCAAGTCTACTCTGCCATTCAATCATGACTGATCTATCTCTCCCTCCTAACCCCATTCTCCTGCCCTCTCCCCATAAACCCTGATACTCATAGTTGCTGCCTCACATCACCAGAGGCTCCATGTTCTCACCTGACTATGGGTCCTGCCTGTGTAGAGCTCATACCTTCTCCCTCTGACCATGTGGGCGTCCTCTGGGCATTCTGGTTTCCTCCCACATTCCAAAGACTTGCAGGCTTGTAGGCTAATTAGCTTCTGTAATAGACAGGGATATGAGATAGAACCAGATCGATGGCCAATGCAAACTTGGTGGGCAGAAGGGCCTGTTTCCACACTGTATCTCTCAGCTACGAAATCAGGTCCGATATTAAACCAAAATCCTTTCTTCCTCTAAAAGGGAAAGTAAAAGATCCTTTGACTCTTTGTGAGGAAGAACAGAGGAATGCCGTTGATGATGCTGCATTTCTAAATTATTAGTAGTTTTACTTTAACAAAAACACCAAAGTGAAATTTCATCCTCAGTTGTCTTTGCTGAAGTTGCTTGTTGGCTATGGATTATACTCTTCTGCTAAAAGTCAATTCTATTAAAGTTTCAGAGGAGGAAAACAGTGTGGGCTAGTAAAGGAATCAGGCCCTTCAGCCCAAAGTGTCCACAACGGGTTAAATTGACCATTGATGCTGGAGCTATTTGACCCGTATCCCTCTAAACCTTTGCAGTCCATGTAATGTTATTGTACCTGCCTCAACCACAGTCTCTGGTAGCAGAATATGCATATCTGACCAAGAACAAACTACCTTTGCTACATTACAATCTCAGCTTCCAAACTAATTCAAGCTAGTTTAGTTTAGAGATACAATGTGGAAACTGGTGCTTCGGCCCAGCGAGTCCACGCCGACCAGCGATCACCCGTACATTAGTTCTATCCTACACACTGGGGACAATTCACAGGATCAAGTTCAACTCCAAACCTGCAAGTCTTTAGATTGTGGGGAGTAACCAGAGAAAACCCACGTGGACACGGAGAACAAACAAAGTCCATAGAGACACCACTTGCAGTCAGCATCAAACTCGGGTCTCTGGTGCTACAATGCAGCAAATCTACTGCTGCACCCCACAGTGCCACCCCTTTTATTGAAATATGAAACTATTCCATATAACCATTACAGCACGGAAACAGGCCATCTCGGCCCTACAAGTCCGTGCCGAACAACTTTTTTCCCCTTAGTCCCACCTGCCTGCACTCATACCATAACCCTCCATTCCCTTCTCATCCATATGCCTATCCAATTTATTTTTAAATGATACCAATGAACCTGCCGACACCACTTCCACTGGAAGCTCATTCCACACCGCTACCACTCTCCGAGTAAAGAAGTTCCCCCTCATGTTACTCCTAAACTTCTGTCCCTTAATTCTGAAGTCATGTCCTCTTGTTTGAATCTTCCCTATTCTCAAAGGGAAAAGCTTGTCCACGTCAACTCTGTCTATCCCTCTCATCATTTTAAAGACCTCTATCAAGTCCCCCCTTAACCTTCTGCGCTCCAGAGAATAAATACCTAACTTATTCAACCTATCTCTGTAACTTAGTTGTTGAAACCCAGGCAACATTCTAGTAAATCTCCTCTGTACTCTCTCTATTTTGTTGACATCCTTCCTATAATTGGGCGACCAAAATTGTACACCATACTCCAGATTTGGTCTCACCAATGCCTTGTGCAATTTTAACATTAAATCCCAGCTTCTATACTCAATGCTCTGATTTATAAAGGCTAGCATACCAAAAGCTTTCTTTACCACTCTATCTATATGAGATTCCACCTTCAAGGAACTATGCACGGTTATTCCCAGATCCCTCTGTTCAACTGTATTCTTCAATTCCCTACCATTTACCATGTACGTCCTATTTTGATTTGTCCTGCCAAGGTGTAGCACCTCACATTTATCAGCATTAAACTCCATCTGCCATCTTTCAGCCCATTCTTCCAAATGGCCTAAATCACTCTGTAGACTTTGGAAATCCTCTTCATTATCCACAACACCCCCTATCTTGGTATCATCTGCATACTTACTAATCCAATTTACCACCCCTTCATCCAGATCATTGATGTACATGACAAACAACAAAGGACCCAACACAGATCCCTGAGGCACCCCACTAGTCACCTGCCTCCAACCCGACAAACAGCCATCCACCATTACCCTCTGGCTTCTCCCATTCAGCCACTGTTGAATCCATCTTGCTATTCCGGCATTTATACCCAACAGTTTAACCTTCTTAACCAACCTTCCATGAGGAACCTTGTCAAAGGCCTTACTAAAGTCCATATAGACAACATCCACTGCTTTACCGTCATCAATTTCCCTAGTAACCTCTTCAAAAAATTCAAGAAGATTAGTCAAACATGACCTTCCAGGCACAAATCCATGTTGACTGTTCCTAATCAGACCCTGTTTATCCAGATGCTTATATATATTATCTCTAAGTATCTTTTCCATTAATTTGCCCACCACTGAAGTCAAACTAACAGGTCTATAATTGCTAGGTTTACTCTTAGAACCCTTTTTAAGCAATGGAACAACATGCGCAGTACGCCAATCCTCGGGGACTATTCCCGTTTCTAATGAACACCTGACTCATATCCCTCTACACCTATCTTCTCCATGGACTTGTCCAAATGTCTTTCAAAGGTGGTTGCTATCCCTGCTTCAAACAAGCTGGCAGAATACTCGACAATTTCCTCCCAGCTGTTATCAGGCAACTGAATCATCCTACCACAACTAGACACCGGACCTGAAGTACTATCTGCCTCATTGGTGACCCTCGGGCTTTACTGGCTTTAGCTTGAACCAAACGTTATTCCCGTATCATGTATCTGTACACTGTAAATGGCTCGAGTGCGATCATGCATTGTCTTTCCGCTGACTGACTAGCAAGCAACAAAAGCATTTCATTGTACCTCGGTACACGTGACAATAAACTAAACTAAACTAAATATATATCCACCACCCTCTGTGAGAAAATCTTTCCCCTCTCACCTTAAACCCATACAATCTGGTTCTTGATTTCTCTATCCTGGGAAAAAGATATTGTATTCATAGAACAATAGAGAACAGGAACAGGCCATTCAGCCCACAATGTCCATGCCGAACATGAGGCCGAGTTAAACTAATCTCCCCTGCCCGCTTGTGATCCATATCCCTCCATTCCCTGCATATCCATGTGCTTACCCAACAGTTTCCTAAATGTCACTTGTACCTGCCTTCCCGGCCCTGGTACCCACCGCTCTCTGTGTGTAAAAAAAAACCTACCCCCGCACATCTCCTTTAAACTTTGCCCCTTTCATCTTAAGGTTATGCTCACCAGCCCTTGATATTTTCACCCTGGCGAAAAAAACAGGCTCTGACTGTTTACCATATCTGTGCCTCATCATTTTCTATACTTCCTTCTTGTCTTCCCTCAACTTCTGTCATTCCAGAGAAAAAATTGGTGTTTTTATTTCTTCAATTCTTGTTATTCTTCTAGGGAATTTCCTCTAATTTATCCTATCTATTTCCCTCCATGATTTTGTACACCTCTCTGAGTTGGCCCCTCAACCTCCTGGGCTCCAAGGAATAAAGCCCTAGCCTGCCCGCCCTCTCCCTGTAACTCAAGCCTTCGAGTCCTGGCAATATCCTCGTAAACCTCTTCTGCACGCCTTACAACTTAATGGCATCTTTCTAACAGCGGCGGACAGACCAAAACTATGTACAATAATCTGAGTGCGTTCTCTCCAATATCTTGGACAACTGTAACAAAATGTCACAACTGCCACACTCAATCCCCCGACTGACGAGGGACAGTGTGCGGATATCATTCTTCACCACCCTATTTGCCTGCAATGCACCTTTCAACAAACTATGTAATTGTATTCATAGATCCCCCTGGTTCTACCACCCTCTCCAGGGCCCTCTCATTCTCTGATAGAATTTAGTTACATTCCCAGATTAACAGAGTTATTTGTATAGAATAAATAATCACTACATTGCTGTAGCTTGCAAGAATACTATTGAATATTGTTCCATTTTCCTATGGACATGAAGGCAATCGCCACTTTAGATAGATATAGATATATAGATAGATAGATAGATAGATAGATAGATAGATAGATAGATAGATATGCCATTTATTGTCACTATACATGTACAATGAGATTAAAAGCAGCTCGTACTCAGTGCATACATATAATTTAGTAAAAAAACAAGAAACAGAAAACAAACAAAGGGGGGGGGGGATAGGTGCACAATTCTGCGGCGCTATATACATATCTATAAAGGAAAAATGGTGAAGGATGAATAGGGAGTATTCTTAGGCAGAAGTTTAAAGATTATATTAAATATTAAAATTAAAAAATATATATATTAAAAATTACAGTTACAATACACATTACAGTTCCAAATTTCAGTACATGGATAGAATAGATGGAAGTCCGGGTGTTGGGCTGTGAAGTCAGTGCATGTGTGAATTAAGAGTAGTTATGACTTTCGGTAAACAACTATTCCTGAATCTATTTGTCCTGGATTTGATGCACCTATAGCGCCTTCCAGAGGGCAGCAGGTCGAACAGTCCAAACGCAGGATGGGAGCTGTCCTTGATGATATTCTTTGCCCTGCTAAGGCAGCGGGAGCTGTAAATATCCACCAGGGAGGGGAGAGGGCAGCCAATGATCCTCTGCGCTGTCCTAGTTACCCTCTGAAGCCTCTCCCTGTCTGCCATGGTGCAGCTGCCGTACCATGCTGTAATGCAGTATGTCAGCAGGCTCTCGATGGACGAGCGGTAGAAGGTCAGCAGCAGGTTAGAGTCCAGGTTGTGCTTCCTGAGGACCCTCAGGAAGTGCAGCCGCTGCTGAGCCTTCTTGATGACCGCTGTCGTGTTGTCTGTCCAGGAGATATCAGCAGCGATATGGACGCCGAGAAACCGGAAGGTGTTGACCCTCTCCACACACTCGCCGTTGATGTGTAGGGGGACTAAGTCGGTGCTGTGCCTCCTGAAGTCGACAATGAGCTCTTTTGTTTTCCTGGTGTTCAGAGCCAGATTGTTTTCTGAGCACCAGGTTGTCAACTTCAGGACTTCCTCTCTGTAGGCTGTAGCGATACAAATATTTTGGCCCACCGAGTCAACGCCGACCAGCGATAACCCCGTCCACTCACATTAACCTACACAGTAGGGACAGTTTACAGAATCCACTTAATCCAGTCTTTGGAGTGTGGGAGGAAACTGGAGCACCCGGAGAAAATCCACGTGGTCACAGGGAAAAACGTGCAAACTCTGTTCAGGCAGCACCCGTAGTCAGGATCGAACCTGGCTCTGCAAGGTTGCAACTCTACCGCTGCACCACCGTGGCGCCCCCTATATCCTCCTGTCGGCAGTCCATGTTAGAAAATGAATGAACTTTAAGGCTTTTCAATGAACCAATGGAAATTGTAGCACAACTTGCTGTTTAGAATTCTGTGCTTATATCAGCCAGAAGTGATCGGAGCAGAATTAGGCCATTTGTCCCATCGTCTACTCTGCCATTCAATCATGGCTGATCTATTTCTCCTTCCTAACCATATTCTCCTGCCTTCTCCCTATAACCCCTGACACCTGTACGAATCAAGAAACTATCCAGCTCTGCCCAAAATATATCCACTGACTTTGCCTCCACAGTCTTCTGTGGCAATAAATTCCACAGATTCACCACCCTCTGACTAAAGAAATTCCCACACAGCCCGCTCCTAAAGGAACGCCCTTTTTAATTCCAAGGCTGGAACCTCTGGTCCTGGACTCTCCCACAAGTGGAAATGTGCTCACCACATACAAGATACAAGATTCAAGATACAATTTATTTGTCATTTGGACCCCTTGTGGTCCAAACGAAATGCCGTTTCTGCAGCCATACATTACAAACAAATAGACCCAAGACACAACATAATTTACATAAACATCCATCACATCGCTGTGATGGAAGGCCAACAAAACTTATCTCTCCACTGCACTCCCCCCCCCCCCCCCCCCCCGATGTCACCATGTCAGAGTCAAAGTCAAAAAGCCCCGGGCTGGCGATGGCGATTGTCCCGCGGCCATTAAAGCCATGCCGGGTGA
Source organism: Leucoraja erinaceus (assembly GCF_028641065.1). Taxonomy (NCBI): domain Eukaryota; kingdom Metazoa; phylum Chordata; class Chondrichthyes; order Rajiformes; family Rajidae; genus Leucoraja; species Leucoraja erinaceus. The sequence goes on from NC_073382.1 coordinate 3,649,144, forward strand.
TGCAAGGTCGCACACCGGGTTCTTGGTGTTAGAGCCCCCGGCGTGCACTCGCAGAGTCCCGCGGCCATTCCAAGCCGCGCGGGGCGGTGCTGTAAGGCCCCGCTCCAGGAGCTCTTCAACCCCGCAACTCGGGCGGGAGAAGTCGCCGTTGCGGGAGCCCTGAAAAGCGGTCTCCCTCCAGGGACCCGCGGGCTCCCGGTGCTGCCGTCCGCCAGACCCGCAGTTGCTCTCGGAGGTCGGGCCGCAGCAGCGCTCCACCACCGTTCCACCCGCTCTGGACTCGGCCAGCTCCGCGACGGTGAGGTGAGTAGTCGGCACCAGAGCCCCCGGTCTTCCTGTTGGAGGCCGCTCCTCGTTGCAGCCCCAACAACAACGGAGACCCGACAAAGAAAAGGTCGGGTCTCCCGTGCAGGGAGAGATTTAAAAGTTACCCCCTCCCTCCCACCCCCCCACACACATACCCCAACAAAAAATAACAAAACTACATAAAAACATAGACAAAAAATAATAAAAACGCAGACGGGCTGCAGAGGCCGCTGCTGACGAGAGTCGCGCCGCCTACCTCGGGGAGGTCACTTAAGACATCCACTCTGTCCAGCCATTAATTTTTTTTTTTCATTGTTAAAGTTAGCTAGAGTTGATTAACAGCTTTCCCATGAGGTTCATATTAGAAACCTCCGGGAAAGTTGCTTGAATCTTCCACTTACAGTAAAATGACGCGATTTATGAAAATCTGGTGCAAAGATTAGTGAGCCACAGTACCAGTAGTGCTGCAAAATGGGAAATGAGCCCTGATAATCAGTTACATAATGAAACTCTGCAGGTAATGCTTAGCTATTGGGCATACTGGGAACTGACTTCCTATCAGAAGCATGGAGATCTGCCCTAAGTGGTTTAGTTTAGTTTATTGTCACGTGTACCGAGGTACAGTGAAATGCCTTTGGTGCGTGCTATCCAGTCTGGGGAAAGACAGTACATGATTACAATTGAGGTATCTATAGTGTACAGATACAACATAAAGGGAATTACATGACCAACATTTAGTGTAAGATAAAGTCTGAACCAAGATTGTTTAACCCTAATGTCCCTGTCCCACTTAGGAAACCTAAAAGGAAACCTCTGGAGACTTTGCGCCCCACCCAAGTTTTCCGTGCGGTTCCCAGAGGTTTTTGCCAGTCTCCCTACCTGCTTCCACTACCTGCAACCTCCGGCAACCACCTGCAACCTCCGGGAACCGCACGGAAACCTTGGGTGGGGCGCAAAGTCTCCAGAGGTTTCCGTTCAGGTTTCCTAAGTGGGACAGGGGCATCAGGCTCTCCAATGAGGTAGATAGTAGCTCAGCAATGGTCTTTCGTGGTTTAGTTTAGTAGGATGGTTCAGTTGCCTGATAACAGCTGGGAAGAAACTGTCCCTGAATCTGGAATTGTGTGTGTTTTCACACTTCTGTACCTTTTATTCAAAGGGAATGGGGAGAAGAGGGAGTGGCCAGGGTGTGACTCATCCTTGATTATGCTGCCAGCCTTGCCAAGGCGGTGTGAGGTATGAATGGAGTCACTGGAAGGGAGGTTGGTTTGTGTGATGGTCTGGGCTGCGTCCACAATTCTCTGCAATTTCTTACAATGGGAGCTGTTCCCAAAGCCTGCTTTTGATGCAACCCCATGAAATGCTTTCTGTGACGCATCTGTAAACATTGGTGAGACTTGTCGGGGGATATGGGGAGAAGGCAGGAGAATGGGGTTAGGAGGGAGAGATAGATCAGCCATGGTTGAATAGCAGAGGAGACTAGATGGACCGGATGGCCTAAAGCCTCTGTCCCACTTTCATGACCTAATTGGTGACCTCTGCCGAGTTTGCCCTTGACTCGTACTCGCAGCATGGTCGCCACGAGGTAGTAAGAGGTCGTGGGAGGTCTTCGTAACTCTTCCTCATGCTTGTGAGTGGTCTCCGCGTACTCGTGGCCTCAAGTAGGTCTTGCTGTTTTTTCCAGCCTGATAAAAAATGTCCACGAGTTTAAAAAAAAGGAAAAAAATCGATACTTTTTACTCGTAGGTAGGTCGTAGGTAGGTCGTGAGGTAGGTCGTAGGTAATCGTAGGTCGGTAACTGGCCCGAGAAAAAAAATGCAAACATGACGTAATTTTATCATGTGATCATTTTCCACTCATAGCTAGTCGTAGTTGGTCTTAGGTGTGGAAGACTGAGGTCGAGGGGGGTCGTAGGAGGTCGTAGACATAGTCGTAGGTCTTTTACTTTGGCGAGTCAACACGACCTTGATACTTTTTTCAACTCGTCTAGGGTCTTCTAACCTCGTGGATTAGGTCTTCCAAGTGGGACAGGCCCTTAATACTGCTCCTATTACTTATGACCTTACGACCCCTCATCCTCCTGAACTTCGAGGAATAAGAGTTCCAGCCTACTCAACCTCTCTCTATAGCCTAAACCCTCGAGTCCTGACAACATCCTCAGATTCAGATTCAGATTCAATCTTTATTGTCATTGTGCAGTATACAGTACAGAGACAATGAAATGCAGTTAGCATCTCATCCAGAAGAGCGAACATAGAATAATGAACAGCAGAATATATATATGTACATACATTAGTGCAATTTTTCTGGGGGAGGGAGTGTCTGGCAATCACCAACGTGTAGAGTTAAGTTGTGTGACAGCCGCAGGGAAGAAGCTGTTCCTGAACCTGCTGGTCCGGCAACGGAGAGACCTGTAGCGCCTCCCGGATGGGAGGAGGGTAAACAGCCTATGGCTGGGGAGAGAGCAGTCCTTGACGATGCTGCGCTCCCTCCTCTGAAATATTCTCTGCACCCTTTCCAACTGAACAATTTTCAACTGATTTAAATTTTATATAATATTAGACCAAGTGCAGACCCGTTGGGTCTGCTCCCCCAATGCACCCGTTCCCTTCCCGTAGCCCCCACGGGAGCCGTTGTCCTCCAACTCAAGCCGTTCCCGAATGTAATATTCAAGCACTCCACTGCCTCCCTCAGCAAGGGGTTTAAAAACAATTCAATTGTCCTTCCCCTGCGAGTTGCAATAGCAATTTGCCCTCCCCCTCCTGTGAGGTGAAAAGTTCAGAGTGTTCCTGTGTCGCAACATTTTATCGAAGTGTGTTGGAAGCTGGCAGGAATGATTTTTATGATTTTAATGAAAAATGTGAATCAGAATATGTCTGCTTCCTCAACGGTGTGGTCTCCCAACGCAATATTCCACCACTCAGCCGATCCCCCAATGCAACTTAACCCGTTCCTGCATGTAAGATTCCAGCACTCCCCTGCCTACCTCAGCAGTGCACTTTAAATACAAAATCCACTTTCCCTGCCTGCCGCATCAGTTCCAACTGCAATACCAATTGGCCCTTCCCCTCCTGTTGAAAAATCCCATTGAGGTGAAAATTTCAGTGTTCTTGTGTCGCAACATTGTATCGAAGCATGTTGGAAGCTTTTTAAAAATCTTGTGAAAGTTGGCATTTTTAAAGCTTTAATCGCAAATAACGTGAAATATGGGATGAAATCTTCAGTGATCACTGCTAGCCGAGCCATTGTGACGTCATCAGCTGAAGCTGGTTGTTTTAAAATCAAAGTCTTTTAATAAAACTTGTAATAATTCGAGAAATAAAGCATCAATAAAGCATAAAATGTTCAGTGAAGGTGGTCTCTGCCCAGAGGGGAAAAATGTCAATCAGAACATGTAAAAAATGTAATCGAGACCATGCAGTATTTTTGCAAAGATGTAAAGCCAAACACACACACGCAAGCACGCACGTACGCACGCACACACGCACACACACATACACAATTTTAGCATATACAAGTGCAGACCCGTTGGGTCTGCTCCCCCGATGCACCCGTTCCCTACTTGGAATGAAAAGTGAAATCTCTGCCAAAATGGAAAAAATCTCGGCGTTTCTGCATCTGGTGTTGGCGTAGCAACGAATCAAAGGCTGGCACCCACAGGCTGGCAACCACAAGACAGGCAGAAACACACACACACACACACACACACACACACACACACACACACACACACACACACACACACACACACACACACACACACACACACACACACACACACACACACACACACACACACACGCACACACACAGTTTTAAATATAGATAGATATGAATGATTATTAATGATGATGGTGGCATTTTGGGTACAAAGTCAGCACTTTTTTTCCCCAGGGTGGAAAAATTAAATATTAAAGGGCATAGTTTTCAAGTGAGAAAGGCAAAGCTTAAAGAAGGAGCGGCAGATAGTTTACACTGAGGATGGTGAGTGCCTGGAACGTCCTGGTGATTGAAGCAGATATGCTTGTGGCTTTTAAGAGACTGTTGGATAGGAGATGGATATGGAGGGATATGGATTATGTACAGGCTGATAAGAGTTGGTCTTAGCATCATGGTTTGGTCTAGATATTGTGGGCTGAAGGACCTGTCTCTGTGCTGCATTGTTCTAAAAAAAGACACAAAGTGGTGGAGTGACTCAGCTTGTCAATCAACATTCCTGGAGCTTAACTACTAAACCAGGTTCGCTTCTTAATAAACAGACACCACACAAACTGTTTGGTAGACCAGTGCAAAACTTTACTTAACATCGGCCGATGGAAGGGAGGGAGACTCCAGTCAAGTGACCAACACAGACACTTGACTGTCCCCAGTCCTCTTCTCTGAACAACAGAATTACATTGCTTTAAATAGGTTTCTTGTCCCCTTATCACATTCCACAGACATTAGTCATGGTCAGAAGTACTGGAAAAGGTTTCCACAGAATGCATCACATCAAACCTTTTTTTTACATGGTACAAGATATACTAAAAACATTGTCCATTTGTTTTATCTCCAAATAGACCACCCTTGCTCTGGTCGCTGCTTCCTCTGTCATTTGGTCCCTCATAAACATAGGTCACTTGTTTACAAAGATGCAACTGTTTATTTCTCTCTTCCTTTATTGCCTGCTTCCCCATAAACATTGGTTATTTGATCTCTACTTCAAAGGTTTCTCTCCAGCTCCTTCACTTGGGAGACAATGTTATCTCTCACACCCCCCAACCTGAGGAAAGCCTAATTTGACACTAAATATAAGCTGTAAGCTAGCCCAGAAACCAATTTAATATTTTTAACTAAAATTCGGCTTCATCATTCCATCCTTTTATCAAAATTTTGATAACAACTACAGTCCTTGCTGAGTACATACGAAAGACCATAAGCATCTCATCAGACAAATTAATAGTACACTAGTAACCCAATCAATTCATAGTGGACAATCGTTTCACAAGTCCCTCCAAACATTTTAAATGGCCACCAACCTCCCCCGGACGTGACACTATAATATACTACCATAGGACAGGAAAAGGATCATAAAAATTGCTCAGCCTTTATTCGGCTTCATTTGGAATTCCCTGTGTGCTGGTGTAACTGGTTCATGCTTCTCTTGTGTGCACTGCATTTGCAACATAACAATGCCCTGTCACAAATATACTGTTTCCTTAAAATACACCAGTGCCTTGGTTGTGGCAAAAACAGGTAGATTTAACTGGCCTTTGCAGACCTCTTACTGTCTGTAGTCAGGGTATCTTTGCTGTGCTTGTCATGTTTGACTTCAATCTTGTTTAAAAGGAGGTGTGTACCATCCTTTAAATGTGTTTTAGTCCGCAAGTTTGCCATTCTGAAGAAAGTTCAGTCCATGTGGGCTGGGCCACCCCAGAATAAAGGAACATCAATAGCCCATCGTCCTTGTTTCCACAAAACTGTTCACAGTCAATCAAATGTATCCAGCGATGATGATCTTTCATCTTTACAGCAGTTTATGTTGTTAGCAATACTTGGTTGTTTCTTTTCAATACAGTCTCAATTTCTTCTTGTCCCAGCACCCCCATCGTATAGCTTTTATGGCTCCCAGCAAAGCTCCTCCAACCTGGGAATGTAGATCTGGCAAGACATGGGTTAATTGCCGACCATACATAATTAGTTAATTGCCCAGGGCCTGTTAGTGGCTTCCCCCCACTCTCCAGGGGGTGGACACGGCAGCTTTTCCTGTATCAATAAAAAGTTGTGAATCTTGTTCACCAGCTGTTTCTCCAGCACTTTTGTCTACTTTGATCCTCCATTCCTTCCTAACACTTCCCTGTGAATTTATTCTTTAATCCTATTATATCCGAAGAGGCTCTCTCCACCTAAATATTCAATTCTCCAAATATGTTCTCTTCCCCAATCTACTTTATCTTCTCACCTTTCATCCCTCATTGTGAGTTCCCTCAAACCTCCTTTTTTAAGTCATAAAACAATTTTTTCATCTACCTTCATTTCTCTCACACAGCCCATGCTTCAACATCTTTGTTTGCTTGAAAACAGTAATCTTGCTTCATTTGCATTTTAAAAGACAACCTCTGTTATCATATCAAAACAATCTTTTCCAAAAGAACTCATTCAGAATCAGTAATCAATAATACATTTACTTTTCTCTGTAATTTTGACATTTCCAATCTCATTTAACACTTTAATCGGGATGAGTCTTTTTTAAACTTGGTTCAAAAGATCTATAATCATCCAACACATTAGCACACCATAAACTTTGTAAATTTGCATTTTAAAGGACAACTTCTTAAAAAGTGACACACAACTTTGCTCATTGCTTCGAATTTCCCACATTCCACATACAAAAACATTGTTTTACAAGCAGTACATATACAAAAACATTGTTTTACCAGCAGTATATAATATTTCATTTTCAAAGACGTCTCTTTGTAATTTACTTTCCCTTTTTCTTTTTTTTTTAATTTTAGTAGTTCTCATCATTTGATTGTTCTAAAACACACAATTTTAGGCCTACTGCTATTCCTAGCAATACTATAAGCCTCTTCCTTTATTTTCTCCTGGCATTCAAAAACAAATCACATTTCTTGGGTTTTGATGCTTTAGAGGAATTATATAAATCATTTATTTGAATGATAGCCATTGCATATCCATCATCAAGCTTTCTAATGTGGCTTGTCAGCCATCCCACTGCTCATAACTTCATAAATCCTTTTATTTCGATTTGAGAGTCCAATTTTGTATTAACCCACATCAAACTCAATGTAAAATTCCACCATCCTATGTGGAATTTTCCCTAAAAGTGTCTTTAAAACAAGACTATTAATCAATCCCCTTAGTGTACAATACTCAATTCAACAATAAGCTTTTCCTTAGCTGGATCCTCAACATCATAGTTCTGAAAACCCTTGTGTATATATTCTACAAATTTGTCCTTCACCTATAACTGATCATTCATTTTGTCGATCCTATATATGTAGATGATAGTACTTCATGCTTTTTCTATTTATCCATATCTGCATCTATTTTTTTAATTATGTTGTACTTAATGAATACACTACATTTCCACATTGCAGAGGGGATGAATTCCCAACAAAATGTCCACAAAGAGATTTAATGTACTGCCAAACCCTTGACAAAATTTGTTGATTCTTTTGCCTTTATTTAATTTTTCCTTACACAATTTCTATTAGAGAAAAGTAGGCCCAAATCCTCTATCGATTTCCTCCACAGATGCTGCCTGTCCCGTTGAGTTACTCCAGCACTTTGTGTTTTACTATTGCATTTACATTTTATTTGTGCTGTTAATTTATCTACCTTATTGCAATGCCGTACGCAATTAAGTACATTGCCTTATTTTTCCTCATTTTTATATACTCCAACCTAATTTACTACTTGTTTTTGTTTCCACTGCCTATTTATTTTGCTTTCCAGTTGTCTAATCTTTATTTTCCAACTTTCCTTCTTAAATTTCCTTTTGTTTCCATCCCCCTGCCAAGCTAGTTTAAATTCTCCCAACAGCACTGGCAAACCTCTGTGGGGATAATGTTCCTGTGCTGCTGGGGTACAACCTTTCCGATCTGTAGAAAGGTCCCTGGAAATAGCCACAATGCCAGAAATCCAAAGCCCTTCATCCTACTCCAACCCTCATCAGTACTTATATATAAACCCGAAATATACTTTCAGGCTGGGAATCCACATTGATTCAATTGCCTAGTTTGGGACATAACAAGGATTCTATCAGCTGAGACTGGAAATAACCTGGCAATTAGTCCCCAATTTTTTATAACAGAGTTGCTTGTCAGAATAAGGATTTACCTCCTGGGTAATTTTGTTTTGCAATCCCCATTGACTCTTTCCACCATCCCAGATACCTGTGGGTGGTGTACACAGTGAATTGCTGTCAGATATTAAAATGTGCACATTTTTCCTTATTAACAGTGGTTGGTAGAGCTTCACTCCACCTACTAAATAAATCTAAAATTACTACGCAATATTTATAACACTGGGCCCTTGGCATTATCTCCTTAAACTGCTTTCCCATCCTTTACCAGCCTCAACTCAAGCACAAACAAAAGCCCCTGGATAGCTTTGTGATTAATAACATATGTATATATCATTTTCCTCAATGCCAGAGAGCTAAAGACACATAATTCTCCGGATATGCTCCTACAAGCTCACCTTGCCCACAGAACTAAATCTGCATTTTCTCCTGATTTTAAATTTTTTTTTTTTTAACACAAAATCATTCAATATCCCTTCCTTCTCATCTTTTTTACTTATTTTGCTTATATGTAATACTTCTCAGTTAGTCCCTTCAAACATGTTGTCATATTCCCAATACATATCGTGTAAACATCTCCCAACCACTTGTTCTTGAATATAGTACTGGTATCACCAAAATCAATCCTCTATTTAATAGTTTAACAAATACAACGTGTTGCTAAAGTAGGAGCAATTCCAATCCAAGTCATTCTCATCATTCTTAATCTGTTACCTTCGACATAGAGATAACCAAATTTGTTCATCTTGGACCTTGCCTACAACTGAGACTCACTACCGAGAGACGTTATCCATCCAGACTTACTTTTACCAGAACCCCAGGACAGACTGAGTAGTCTCTCACAAGGTTGAACAACCTACCTACTGCAGGAATTGCCAGGCAGAGTGTTCTACAGACTCACCCTCAATGACATTTTGAAGGCTTTTTTTTTTTGCCAAAGGCATTAAAAAGGAATCAAATATATTCAAATAACAACTATTTAAATAGTTTAAACATAACAGATAGTTTAAAACATGAACAGTAAAACAACTCAAGCATGTAACTTTTTACACAGGTCGGCAACCCCATGCAAATGAATAAAGTTGCCATTCCTAATATGCAGTGCCACCACATTTCCTTTGTTATCCTATCATTCCCTCCTTACCAGCATGGGTAAGACGGGTAAAAATGTATCGTTATACACCAACTTGTCCAAGCGGGGTGTGCTGAATCAATGGCACAGCCCTCTTGTTTCCATAGTTATTATTATATACAAGAGGCGTCCCTCTATAATGTACATACCTCCCTCATGTTTGGCAGGACCGTTCTATTTGCTAGTATCTGTTTACCAGATGTCACCACATTTGGATGTACAGGCTGCTTGCTTGGATACACTATCAGCAACCCATTGCCTTTCGCTATAGGGTCCCCAGCACCAGTGTGTGCAGTACATTTAATAATGATCAGCTGTTCTGGTAGCATCAATGCCTTAAACAAATTACACACAGAAAGGCATTCCCGTGCTCCCAATCCTGGAGAGCTTTGTAAGGTCAGAACTTCAAGTTATAGGCATGTTACTGATGGAACTGTCCCAGGTAAAGATGCCATTGCTACTGGTAGGGCATAGGGAGGTGGACATCTCACAAGATTATCTAACTCCTCCTCATTTTCATTACCAAATAGGGTCGTCGTGCCAGACATGAAGTCTCCTCCAGAGGATTTACCAGTACTGGGTTTATTTTTTTTTAACCATCACCTGTTTCTCACCTCCTGCCTGTCTTTTAATTCTATTCTCTTGTTCCTCTGCCCACTGGCATTCTAGTTGCAATAATTTCCATCCTTTCCTAGTGCTATCCTTGTTTCTTAACTATCTGGCAATTTACCAAACTGTGAGATTTAAAAAAAAAAAAAAAAAAATCAAATCTGCAATTTATCCCATCAGATAAAGCATAACAATAAGTTTAATTTGACACCTAATTCACTTTCATATCTCAAGTAATAAAAAAATTATGGCCATTTTCATACTCGGAAATTAGCATCTTGTTCCCTATTGATTTTCTATGGACATAACAAAAAAACTGTGATCATGGACCGTCAAAAGCCCATAACCTTCTTAAAAATTAAGAGAACTGAATGAAATTTTTCAGTTATCATAGATTGAACCATTCTGACACAAATATAAAATAATCTTACTTGGATGACCTGAAATTAAAAGCATATAATTAGTTAGTTACCCAATTGTAGCTAATTTCAAACTTCAATTACTAGATCCAAACATATATCCATTTCTTAATAAATGATTAACATTTTTAAATAGCCCAAGTGTCCAAACAACACTCACAAACAATTCACAACAAAACATGATCTTTAAATCTCATCTACATCAATCCATAAGCCAAACGGAAGGAATTTAGTGTTCAATTGCTGTAAATTAAAGTCTATTTTAAATCGGCTTTCTAGTGCGTTCCTGTGAAGAAAAATACTGCGGGATATAAAAAGCCCAAAATGAGCTACTCGCAAGAGAAAAATTTGCAGGGTTCTTAAGAAGCCCCTTTTAAAGTAAAAAATAAAGTACATACCGGTACTTGTTTGCTTTATAAAACCCTGGGACTGCGAGAGGTCGAGGATCTAGCGAATGACCTCCAAACTACTACAACCACCATACAAGGCAAAAAAAACCAATAACACCCTTTGCGACGGGGTCCCCCAGCGATTCTCCGTTAATGATGCACTAGGCTGAACATTTTCGACTGCAACAGCCCAGTAAAAATCGCGTTTTAAACCTGCCCCCTCTAAACAGCGCCAAAAGCACGCACACGGCCTGGGCAGATTCTCATTGACGATTCAGGTAGGTTTTGTAACATACCTACTCTATCCCCTTCTTACATTCAGTATCCATCCAACTTCGAACTCTACTCTCCTCATGCTTCTCCTCTGTTCCTGATTTCCATGTTTTAATTCCTTTCTTCCATTTCTGTCCTGTCTTCCTTTCCCATATCAACACCTCTGCTTATTTAATTGTCTCAACATTCCATGTGCCCCCTACTGGCCAGGCTTCATCCCCCAACCGTTTGGTCAACTTGTAACTTAACATTCTAAATTTCTTATTATACATAGGATTCAAATAACACATATATTGGACCGGTATCCAGAGCATTCCCCATAGATAGATAGAAAGAAAGAGAGAGAAAAAATACTTCTTAATTCCGAATCGTTCCAAATATATCAACCAGGCCGACCCACTAAATGAGACCCCAGTTTCTCAACTTGGCTGACTTTTTAATTCCTTAATATACGACCCAAGTGTCTCAACGAAGCAGACCCGCTAACCGAGACCCCAGTTTCTTTTCAACTTGGCAGACTTCTTAATACTGTAATATACAACGTCACTTATTTCTCAACCCGACAACTCTTCGGATGTCTCAATAAGCCAGACACACACCTCAACCCCCGTATCTCAACCCGACAAATCACGGATATCTCAACAAGGCTGATGAGCCCTTAGTAGAGAGAGAAAAAGAAAACAAAAGAGAGATAGACAGAGAGAGGAACCACTCACGTCCTTCTTAACAATATACATAAGACCTTTCTTAAAAATACATACACAATTCCGTCTTAAAAATACATACACAATCCCTTCTTTAAAAAAAAACCCACATAAACCCCAACTGGTCTTACCTTTGTCTGTTGCTAAGAACCTCGGCAGGGAACCAATTCAATTTCTGATGAAGGATCACAGATGTTACCGGGAGTTTCTAGGGAGTCGGTCTTACAAGGGGGCCGATAGAGCTCAGTTATCTCCCTTCCAATCCCGGCAACCTCCGCAACCTCTTGCACAGTCAGCCGTTGATGTGGTCCCAGCGAGGCCTGCATAACTACGCCAATGAAAAAGTTACTTATCTTAACTACTAAACCAGGTTCGCTTCTTAATAAACAGACACCACACAAACTGTTTGGTAGACCAGTTCAAAACTTTACTTAACATCGGCCGATGGAAGGGAGGGAGAACTCCAGTCAAGTGACCAACACAGACACTTGACTGTCCTCAGTCCTCTTCTCTGAACAACAGAATTACATTGCTTTAAATAGGTTTTTTGTCCCCTTATCACATTCCACAGACATTAGTCATGGTCAGAAGTACTGGAAAAGGTTTCCACAGAATGCATCACATCAAACCTTTTTTTTACATGGTACAAGATATACTAAAAACATTGTCCATTTGTTTTATCTCCAAATAGACCACCCTTGCTCTGGTCGCTGCTTCCTCTGTCATTTGGTCCCTCATAAACATAGGTCACTTGTTTACAAAGATGCAACTGTTTATTTCTCTCTTCCTTTATTGCCTGCTTCCCCATAAACATTGGTTATTTGATCTCTACTTCAAAGGTTTCTCTCCAGCTCCTTCACTTGGGAGACAATGTTATCTCTCACACCCCCCAACCTGAGGAAAGCCTAATTTGACACTAAATATAAGCTGTAAGCTAGCCCAGAAACCAATTTAATATTTTTAACTAAAATTCGGCTTCATCAGGAATGGGTGATGTTTCACGTCGAGACCCTCCTTCAGAAGGAGAAGAAGCTCAGAAGAAGGGTCTCAACCCAAAACGCCACCCATTGCTTCTATCCAGAGATGCTGCCTGTCCCGCTAAGTAATGCTCCAGCATTTTGTGTCTGTGTTTGGTTTAAACCAGCATCTGCAGTTCCTTCCTACACATCTGTAGTTCATTGTTTCTTTTGTATTGTCCTATGTTCTATGGTGAAGTAACACAATAAATTAGTTCCTAGTTCCGCAGACATATTTCTGGTCTGAAGATGCAGCCTTTTTCTCCAATTTATTTTAGTAAAGGTAAACATAGAAACATAGAAACATAGAAAATAGGTGCAGGAGTAGGCCATTCGGCCCTTTGAGCCTGCACCGCCATTCGATATGAGCATGGCTGATCATCCAACTCAGTATTCCATCCCTGCCTTCTCTCCATACCCCCCGATCCCTTTAGCCACAAGGGCCACATCTAACTCCCTCTTAAATATAGCCAATTAACTGGCCTCATCTACCTTCTGTGGCAGAGAATTCCACCACCATCTCTGTGTAAAAAATTATTTTCGCATCTCGGTCCGAAAAGACTTCCCTCTTATCCTTAAACTGTGACCCCAAGTTCTGGACTTCCCCAACATCGGGAATAATTTTCCTGCATCTAGCCTGTCCAACCCCTTAAGAATTTTGTAAGTTTCTATAAGATCCCCGCTCAATCTTCTAAATTCTAGCGTGTAAAATGTGGGACGTGAATGATGACATCGTTTGCTGGACACCTGATGCTGTAAAATATCAGACATTTTAATGGTCCCCTTGTTAGGACATATCAGTTTTAATTTTGCACTTAGCCTGATTTCTCCTGAAAACAAACTCCAGCATGATCTAATTAAACCCAGACACAAAAATTCTCCCATTTCTTAGTTTGTCCATGTTATAGGAGAGATGTTGTAATTGTAATTGTAATTGTAATTCAAATTTATTGTCATTGTCTCAATTTGAGACAACGAAATGAATTTCCCTTACAGGCAGTATCATTAAAAAAATCACAAAGAAATAATAAAAATAAATAATAAATAAATAATAAAACATATTAAAAATAAATTTGAAATTGAATTAAAATTTAAAAAAAAGCACAAACACAGAAAGTCCACGACACAACATAACATATATGGCACCAAGGTGAGGAAGGCACCATAGTCCAGCCAGCCTCCCCTCCGTGTTCATCCGTGGTTGGGGCCTTCCGAGCACCCGCAGTCGCCGCCCCGGGTGGCCCGATGTTCAGGCCCTCACGCCGGGCTGGTGGAACGCCGACGCCGATCCCCGACGGTGAGCATCTTCCTCCTCAGCGGCCCGGACCTTCTGATCAGCCGCCTCCCGCTGCTTGAAAAATGTTGTCAAGCATGAAAGGGTTCAGAGAAGATTTACCAGGATGTTGCCAGGACTCGAAGGACTGAGCTATGGGGAGAGGTTGGGCAGGCTAGGACCGATACACAGCGCAGATTCTGGCCCTTCAGCCAACCAAGTCCATGCTAAAAATGAGACTGAGTACCATATTGGCTTAATTAAAGTAGTAAGCAAAACAAAAAAAAAGTGGGATTTATTTCAGCGTTTTAAAAAAAATTGTGGGCATCAGTTGTTAGATGGGCAGGACTGCAGAACAAATGGGGAGTTAAAGGGAGTGGATAAGCAGTCGAGGGCTCTATTTCTTGGAGTGCAGGAAATTCGAGGTGATCTTATAGAGGTGTCCAAAATCATGAGAGGAATAGATCGGGTAAATGCACAGTCTTTTGTCCAGAGTAAAGGAATCGAGAACCAGAGGATATAGGTTTAAGGTGAGGGGGGAAAGATTTGACAGGAACCTGAGGGGTAACTTTATTACACAAAGGGTGGGTGGGTGCATGGAACAAGCTGGCGGAAGAGGTAGTTGAGGCAGGTACTATTGCAAAGTTTAAGAAACATTTAGGCAGGTACAAGGATAGGGTAGACAGAAAAATGCTGGAGAAACTCAGCGGATGAGGCAGCATCTATGGAGAGAAGGAATAGGCAATGTTTCGGGTCGAGACCCTTCTTCAGACGGGTCTCTGAAGAAGGGTCTCAACCTGAAACATCACCCATTCCTTCTCTCCATAGATGTTGCCCTAATCGCTGAGTTTTTTGCCTACCTTCGATTGTACCAGCATCTATAGTTCTTTCTTAAACAGGTACAAGGATAGATTAGATTAGATTAGATTAGATTCCTTTATTGTCATTTAGACCTTTCGGTCTGAACGAAATGTCGTTGCCTGCAGTCATACACAATAATAATAAATAACGAAACATACAATAAACACAAATTAACATCCACCACAGTGAGTTCACCAAGCACCTCCCCACTGTGATGGAGGCAAAAGTCTTAGTCTCTGATAGGGTAAGTTTAGGGCGTTTCTGGCAGGTGGGACCAGGGCTAGATGGGGCCATGTTGGCCGGCGTGGGCAAGTTAGGCCAAAAGGCCTGTTTCCACTCTACGACTTTATAACCAGAATGATTTATGGCAGCAATACTTACTATTACCACACGGTGTCAGTGTAGTCATACTTGAAAGCATTGATGTGTTAAACGCATGAAACCAGATATTGCAGTAGCACCAATGTTTTGTTTCACTTGCTGGTCTGATTCTTCAAAACCTAGTACTGAAGGAGCTTGATGGTGGTATATGGCTGGATATCATGGGAATGAACAGGATCAAGGGAGTGGGGGGCCGAGACAGCAGCCTTGTGTGATGGGCTAGTGCCAGGTATTAATCTCGTGAAGGTTTCCACTAAGAACTATTTGTTTTAAATAAGCCTTGTTATCTCGATTAAATGGATAACATAGAGTATTTTGAGCAGCACAGTAGAGCTACTGACCTCACAGCGCTAGCGACCAGGGTTGGACCCTGACCTCGGGTGTTGTCAATGTGGAGTTTGCACGCCCTCCTGTGACCACATGGGTTTCCTCCCGCATCACAAATGACATGTGGATTTGTCGGTTAATTGGCCTCTGTAAAATTGCCCCTAGTGTGGGAGCCCCTGATTGCCCCTGATGGGGAGAAAGCAGGAACAGGGTACTGATTTTGGATGATCAGCCATGACATCCCAGGAACCAGACTGATTCCTGGGATGTCAGGACTTTCATATGAAGAAAGACTAGATAAACTCGGCTTGTACTCGCTAGAATTTAGAAGATTGAGGGGGGATCTTATAGAAACTTACAAAATTCTTAAGGGGGTTGGACAGGCTAGATGCAGGAAGATTGTTCCCGATGTTGGGGAAGTCCAGAACAAGGGGTCACAGTTTAAGGATAAGGGGGAAATCTTTTAGGACCGAGATGAGAAAAACATTTTTCACACAGAGAGTGGTGAATCTCTGGAGTTCTCTTCCACATAAGGGAGTTGAGGCCAGTTCATTGACTATATTTAAGAGGGAGTTAGATGTGGCCCTTGTGGCTAAAGGGATCAGGGGGTATGGAGAGAAGGCAGGTACAGGATACTGAGTTGGATGATCAGCCATGATCATATTGAATGGCGGTGCTGGTTTGATGAGCCGAATGGCCTAATCTTGCATCTATTTTTTTCTATGCTTCCATGTCCGGAGTGGATGACAAAGTGGGAGAACATAGAACTAGTGTAAACGGGTGATTGATGGTCAGCGCGGACTCGGTGGGCCAAAAGACCTGTTCCCCTGCTATATGTTTCAAACAATCAATTTGAAGTAGACGCTCTCTTTTTTCTTTTTCAGAAACATTGACCGCGATAAAAAGATGATGTGCCTGGACAGCAAAAGCCAATTGGAGGTGGAACTGGCTCAGAAGATGGCAGCTCCTCAAAGGAGTTTGAATGGACACGTCAAGCCGTTGGTTGAAGCCGTGGCTTTTGGGGAGCTGAAGCTTCTGGAGGGGCTTTGTGAGATGGGCCAGAGTCCAAAAGCCGAGCAGAAACGCCAACTGAATGGAGCTGTGGCACATAAACAGTGCGCCCTGTACTCTGAGGAAATTAGCCCCGTCCCCAAGCAAGATGGGTGAGTACGGTGCTTTGCATAATGGTTGATATTTGGTGAAGACAAACTGTTAAGGCAACTATATTAGAACGTTTACTGCGATTTTAATGGATACTATGCTTTTTTTTCTGGAAGATGGGTCTTCGGTTGAAAGGGCAGCTCTCTTTTTTTTTCCTGTATCTTGAATTTTTAAACTGTTACAATGATGTAATTAGAGATAATTGTTGAGAAACTTATAGAAACATAGAAATTAGGTGCAGGAGTAGGCCCTTCGGCCCTTCGAGCCTGCACCGCCATTCAATATGATCATGGCTGATCATCCAACTCAGTATCCCGTACCTGTCTTCTCTCCATACCCCCTGATCCCCTTAGCCACAAGGGCCACATCTAACTCCCTCTTAAATATAGCCAATGAACTGGCCTCGACTACCCTCTGTGGCAGAGAGTTCCAGAGATTCACCACTCTCTGTGTGAAAAAAGTTCTTCTCATCTCGGTTTTAAAGGATTTCCCCCTTATCCTTAAGCTGTGACCCCATGTCCTGGACTTCCCCAACATCGGGAGCAATCTTCCTGCATCTAGCCAGTCCAACCCCTTAAGAATTTTGTAAGTTTCTATAAGATCCCCTCTCTATAAGATCCCCTCTCAATCTCCTAAATTCTAGAGAGTACAAACCAAGTCTATCCAGTCTTTCTTCATAAGACAGTCCTGACATCCCAGGAATCAGTCTGGTGAACCGTCTCTGCACTCCCTCTATGGCAATAATGTCCTTCCTCAGATTTGGAGACTAAAACTGTATGCAATACTCCAGGTGTGGTCTCACCAAGACCCTGTACAACTGCAATAGAACCTCCCTGCTCCTATACTCAAATCCTTTTGCTATGAAACTTGCTGTAGGGCAGCAGCAGGGCGGAGGCTGCAGATGCCAATAGGATTCAGTAGATATTCAATAGTCTGAAGAAGGGTTTCGGCCCGAAACGTTGCCTATTTCCTTCACTCCATAGATGCTGCTGCACCCGCTGAGTTTCTCCAGCATTTTTGTGGACCTCCAATAGGATCCACAGACTCTTCAGGAAGGCTGGCTCTGTCGTGGGGGTGGAGTTGGATTCATGGGAGGTTGGCCTTGGAGGGGAGGATGCTCCTCAAACTGCGGAGTATCCTGGACAATACGGCTCACCCCCTCCGTGACACACTGGTCAACCCGAGGAGCACCTTCAGCAAGAGAGTGGTTCCACCAAGATGCAGCACAAATCCTTCTTCCCTGCGGCTACCAAACTGTGCAACTCCTCCCCCTTCTGTCGTGGGGTGGACTGTCTCCCACCCCCCTTCCCCCCCCAAATCCCCACTCGCTAATTTCACGTTTCATGTATTTTGTATTTTTTATGACTGTTGGAAGATCAATGTCCCTCCTGGGATAAATAAAATTCCATCGCATCATGTACCAATTTCTGTAAATTTCTACTGATGGCTGGATCATCTTTACCAGCTCACAGCAGTATCGGAGTGACAGAGGTACTTGGCTGGTCAGGAGTGTGAGCATTATGCTTTCCAATTATTCTATTCCTGAATTGGAACAACACTTAAAGACATTATGCCAACATTTAAAAGACAAGAGGTACAGAAGTTTCAAAACATACACCTCCAGATTCAGGGGCAGGTTCTTCCCAGCTGTTATCGGGCAACTTATCCATCCTATCACCAATCACCTGACCTCCCATCTGCCTCATTGGAGACTCTCAGACTATCTTTAATAGGACTTTATCTTGCACTAAATGTTACACCCTTGATCCTGTATCCAAAGACTGTGGATGGCGTGGTTGTAATCATGTATAGTCTGACCACTGACAACACAGTTGTGAGTTCTGAGTAACTGGATCTTAGAAACATAGAAACATAGAAATTAGGTGCAGGAGTAGGCCATTCGGCCCTTCGAGCCTGCACCGCCATTCAATATGATCATGGCTGATCATCCAACTCAGTATCCTGTACCTGCCTTCTCTCCATACCCTCTGATCCCTTTGGCCACAAGGGCCACATCTAACTCCCCCTTAAATATAGCCAATGAACTGGCCTCAACTACCCTCTGTGGCAGAGAGTTCCAGAGATTCACCACTCTCTGTGTGAAAAAAGTTCTCCTCATCTCGGTTTTAAAGGATTTCCCCCTTATCCTTAAGCTGTGACCCCTTGTTCTGGACTTCCCCAACATCGGGAACAATCTTCCTGCATCTAGCCTGTCCAACCCCTTAAGAATTTTGTAAGTTTCTATAAGATCCCCTCTCAATCTCCTAAATTCTAGAGAGTATAAACCAAGTCTATCCAGTCTTTCTTCATAAGACAGTCCTGACATCCCAGGAATCAGGAATACGGGCAAAAGATGTAAGATTGGCAATATAACCAGTATTCAATAAGTTAAGTATCAGAAAATACACATAACGAACGTGTATTATGTATGTGCATGTGGCTTAGCATAGCTGCATACTTTTATTGGTGTAGGTCCAGAACCAGGGGCCACAGTTTAAGAATAAGGGGTGAGCCATTTAGAACGGAGATGAGGAAATACTTTTTCGCGCAGAGAGATGTGAGTCTGTGGAATTCTCAACCTCAGAGGGTGGTGGAGGCCAGTTCTCTGGATGGTTTCAAGAGAGTTAGATAGAGCTCTTAAAGATAGTGGAGTCAATGGATATGGGGAGAAGGCAGGAACGGGGTACTGATTGTGGATGATCAGCCGTGATCACATTGAATGGCGGTGCTGGCTCGAGGGGCCGAATGGCCTACTCCTATTGTCTATTGTTTATAGGTTCGCTGATTGATAGTCAAATCACACAGAAACAGGTGGAGGAGACCCAAGGAACTGCAGATGCTGGAATCTTCAGCAAAAAATGCTCGAGTAACTCAAAAGATTAAGCACTCTGTTTTTGTTCCAGATTTCAACATCTGCAGTTCTTTGTATCTCCACCTGTTTCCGTGCTATTTGACTCTTTAGCTGTTTGCGATCGGTGTGTGTGTGTGCGCGCGTGCGTGCGTGTGTGTGTGTGTGTGTGTGTGTGTGTGTGTGTGTGTGTGTGTGCGTGTGTGTGTGTGGCCACCATCCTTCAGTCATTAATCTTTTTCACCCACTCAGGGCACATCTTTGCAGGTACTATCGCAACGTTGAAGAAAAACTTGGACAGGTACATGGATCAGGTCGGCTTAGAGGGGTATGGGCCAAAAGGAGGCAGGTGGGACTAGTTTAGATGGGGCATGTTGGTTGGAGTGGGCAGGTTGGCACTGTTTCCACACAGTTCATGACTATGACTCCATCTGCCCACGTTCCCTGCCACACTCCAGCCATCATTCCCAATCCCATCGACCCTCAACTCCCATCTAGTTCCTTTTCTGGGCAAACAATCCATGGGCAATCCTCCTGCACATGTCCGTGACTATCTACCATCCACAGACTTTAATTGGGTTTTACTTAATGACAGTATCCAAGATCACAGCACTGTTTAACAAGATTAACTTCATGTTAGTGTTGATACTCAGATACTGCCAGTGCAGCCCAGAATCTATGATATTCTGCAATTCTATCAATTCATGGTATATCTCCACCTCAGTTTTATTAACACGCCTTTGTATTCTATCCCTTGGCACTCTTATCTAACAAGAAATGTCCCAGTTTCAATATCTTGAAAGCAAACGTTTAAAGCAGGGAGTTCTGGACTTTTTCTTATTCCTAATAGGTTTGATCTATTCTTCTGAAATAGTAACATAACTTACAAGAACCGTCGACAAGGTTCTGATTGCTTCCTGTGGGCTACTTCCATTTCCTCCGGGAATGGTTGCTCCTGGTATCATCTCATCTTAGTGCAGCCGTGTTATTTATCCACAAATTGCGATTCCTACTTCACTTCCCAGGTACAGCGATCCGTCTATTATTGGACCGATTCTACGTTTTAGAGGTTTCACTTCTAACAGGTCTTTGTATCGAGTCCGCATCACAAGATTAGAAATTGTTCAGCCAGAGTTAAACACACTTAGAAACATAGAAATTAGGTGCAGGAGTAGGCCATTCGGACCTTCGAGCCTTCACCGCCATTCAATATGATCATGGCTGATCATCCAACTCAGTATCCCCAACCTGCCTTCTCTCCATACCCCCTGATCCCCTTAGCCAGAAGACCCACATCTAACTCCCTCTTAAATATAGCCAATGAACTGGCCTCAACTACCCTCTGTGGCAGAGAGTTCCAGAGATTCACCACTCTCTGTGTGAAAAAAGTTCTTCTCATCTCGGTTTTAAAGGATTTCCCCCTTATCCTTAAGCTGTGACCCCTTGTCCTGGACTTCCCCAACATCGGGAACAATCTTCCTGCATCTAGCCTGTCCAATTTATTCGTCGTTCTTAACAATTTGGCTTTTTTTGCAGAACACCCTTTTTAGTTTAGTTTGGAGATCCAGCGCGGAACCAACTGACCGAGTCCGCGCCGACCAGCGATCCCCGCACGCTAACACTATCCTACACACACGAGGGACAATTGACTATTTTTCCAAGCCAATTATCTTTACAAACCTGGAGTGTGGGAGGAAACCTGAACACCCGGAGAAAACCCACGCAGGTCACGGGGAGAATGTACAGATAGCGCCCCTAGTCAGGATCGAACCCTGGTGCCTGGTGCTGTAATGCAGCAACCCTACCGCTGCACCACCCTGACGTTCACTAAAGGATCCACCCACCACGAAAGATATTTTTCAAAGCTTGGTGTCTGTTTTTGCAGGGATAGCAGAGCTTTGGAGGTTGTTTGCTGAAAGCTTGAACATAATCCAACTAAACTGTTTAGAGGCGTATAAAGTCTGTTCCCACGGTGTACGACAGATGAATGACTTTGAAAATGTGTAACCCTCCTGCATCGGTTTACAAGGTTTAAAGATTTCTTAAACTCACCCACGCCACATTGGTCAGAGGCTTCAGTTTACAAAAAAACCAACCATCGACCATCACCTTAAATAAAAGCAAAATGCTGGAGGAATGTAGTTTAAACACAGCGTGGAAACAGGCCCTTCGGTCTGCCGATTCCATGCTGACTATTGTTTGCCCGTTCACACTAATTCTATGTTATTCCACTTTCTCACCCATTCGCTGTACGTTAGGGACGATTTTTTTTTACAGAGACCAATTGACCTACAAACCCACACGTCCTTGGGACGAGGGAAGAATCCGAAGGGAACTCACGCCATCACTGGGAGAACGTGCCAACTCCACGCAGACAGCAGCCCATGTCAGGATTGACGGCGGGCCTCTGTTCAGTTCAGTTTAGTTTATTGTCACATGCACCGACCGAGGTGCAGTGAAAAAGCGTGTTATCCAGTGGGCGGAAAGACAATACATGATTACAATCGAGCCATTTACAGTACAGTGTGGTGTGGAGCGGTTGTAATATGTGACTGTAGATCCGCTTCTGCGGGGAGCATGCAAATGGTCCCCATGGTTGTCCAATAAGGGACTATGGCATTAACCCACCAGGACTGCTGCCTTTGAAGGACTATCAGACGTCAGTGCTTCCAATTGCCCTTCACTGTGATGTCTGGTTAAAGGAAGTCATTCTCTGCGAGGACCCCAGTGTAATCATTTGGAATAAGAGAATTGTGTAAATTGAGTTGTGCAAAGGCAAGAAAATTGATATTCCATTGGAGATGTGTGTCAGTGAAGGGAGGCAGAATGTTGACCCCTGTCCCACCATAACATCATGTCAGCGCACACAGACGTCTTCATTGCAATACCAGAGGAGGGCATTCATCCCATTGTATTCCTGATAACTCCCGACGGGGAATCTCATCAGTCCCATTCCTTCTCTTCTAATTCCCACAGTACTCCGCAAAGTATTCTCTCTCACACATGCTCATCAACTTTTTGACACTTTTCTTCAATATGAGATAAGTGACAGTAGCCAAGATAGACACAAAATGCTGGAGTAACTCAGACGGGATGCTGCCTGTCCCACTGAGTTAGTTATTCCAGTGTGTTGTGTCTGTCTTCGATTTAAACCGGCATCTGCAGTTCTTCCCTACGCAGTTACAATAGCCAATGAACCTACAGGCAGGATTTTGGTTGCGTGACTGAAAGATACAGCATGGAAACAGGCCGTTTGGCCCATTGAGTTCATGCTGACCATTGATCACACATTCACACAACTTCAATGTTATTCCACTTTCGCATCCACTCCCTGCACACGAAAGGGGCAATTTGCAGAGGCCAATTAACCCACAAAGGCTCACGTCTTTGGGGTGTGGGAGGAAACCCACACGGCCACAGGGAGAACGTGCAAACTTCGTATAGACAGCACCCAAGGTCAGGATTGGTCACTGGTGTGGTGAGGCAGCAGCTCGATCAGCCTCTGCCACCCTTAGAAACATAGAAACATAGAAATTAGGTGCAGGAGTAGGCCATTCAGCCCTTCGAGCCTGCACCGCCATTCAATATGATCATGGCTGATCATCCAACTCAGTATCCTGTACCTGCCTTCTCTCCATACCCCCGATCCCTTTAGCCACAAGTGCCACATCTAACTCCCTCTTAAATATAGCCAATGAACTGTGGCCTCAACTACCTTCTGTGGCAGAGAATTCCACAGATTCACCACTCTCTGTGTGAAAAAATGTTTTTCTCATCTCGGTCCTAAAGGATTTCCGCCTTATCCTTAAACTGTGACCCCTTGTTCTGGACTTCCCCAACATTGGGAACAATCTTCCTGCATCTAGCCTGTCCAACCACCTTAAGAATGTTGTAAGTTTCTATAAGATCCCCCCTCAATCTTCTAAATTCTAGCGAGTACAAACCGAGTCTATCCAGTCTTTCTTCATTTGAAAGTCCTGACATCCCAGGAATCAGTCTGGTGAACCTTCTCTGTACTCCCTCTATGGCAGGAATGTCTTTTCTCAGATTAGGAAACCCTTGTAAAATATCGCCCCCATTGGTTTCGGCGACTGAACCCATTGAACAGTTTATGATGATATGAGCAGAAAGCAGTCTCCAACACTAACCTGCATGGTCATGGGAAGAAGATTCCTAGGTCCCTGGAGATGTGAGGACACGTTAATACCTGCTACACGATCACCACACAACTTAATAGACTGCATGGACCAGACACTTATTGCTTCTGCCACGGATGGTTTAATCTATCGCCATTCAGAGGAAGGCTTAACTTATACGCTGCTTTCTAAACGCTGTCGTAACATTTTATTGAAATTGCCGAAAGCTGTAATATTTTTTCTTTTCATTTTCGGGTGCTCGAGCTTTGCTCTTCGTTGATCCGACACCGGTTCTTTAAGTTATTACTGCCAGCGCACACAACTTCCATTAGGATTCCCCACACATATTGTGCAAGGGGATTGGAGACAATTACAGGCCCAGCGATGCGAGTGTGAACGGCTTATTGCGCCAATGTTAGTTTCAACGGCGGATTCAATCACGGTGATTCATCATTAGGAAAGAAAAGCCACGCTTCCCACAACGATTTCTGGGATTATCTCGAGGTTTTTTGATTTCTTCCCGGCAGTGTGTGAAGTAATTATTTTGCAGACATTTATTTTTGATGCTTGGCTAAATCCTTACTGTGGGACACGGGCAGAGATTTAATAACAAAAAGATCAGGGGAGACAGCAAGTTATGGAAGGTACGAATCCTATTCTGGGCGGTGACATGGATGATCAGTGAAATGCAGGCGTTAATAAACTTGGATGTAAACCATCGCAGGGCACCATGTGAAGAAGAGGCGGGAGGAATGTTTCCATTGTTGCTCTTGCCAGGCTCCCGACCCAAAATGTCACTCACCCCTTTTTCTCCAGAGATGCTGCCTGACCCGTTGAGTTACTCCAGCACTTTGCGTCTATCGAGGGTACTTCAGTTAGGGTTATAGAGTGATACAGTGTGGAAACAGGCCCTTTGGCCCAGCTTGCCCACACCGGCCAATATGTCCCAGCTACACTCGTCCCACCTGCCTATGCTCGGTCCATACCATACAGAGTTGACGTGGAAAAGCTTTTCCCACTGAGAGTAGGAAAGATTCAAACAAGGGGACTCCAGAATTAAGGGACTTTGGGGTAACATGTCTTTATCGAGAATGGTACTGTGTGGAATGTTCCAGGGTTGGTAGAGTGATCATTTAAAAATAGGATGTTATATGGATGGAAACAGGCCTGGTCTGAGCGCCCCAAGATTACCACACCGGCCAATATGTCCCAGCTACACTCGTCCCACCTGCCTATGCGCGGTCCATACAGTCCATTCAGAAAGTATTCAGCCCCCATCCCCTTTTCCACATTTTGTTACGTTACAGCCTTATTCTAAGATGGATTAAATTCCTTTTTTTTTTCAGATGAATCTACATACCATAAAAAAAGCAAAAACAGGTGTTTAGACATTTTTGCAAATTAATTAAAAAGAAATAACTGAAATATCATATTTACATATAAGTATTCAGACCCTTTACTCAGTACTTTGTTGAGGCACCTTTGGCAGAGATTACAGCCTCAAGTCTTCTTGGGTGTGATGCTACAAGCTTGGCACACCTGTATTTGGGTAATTTCTCCCATTCTTCTCTGCAGATCCTCTCAAGCTCTGTCAGGTTGGATGGGGAGCGTCGATGCATAGCTATATTCAGTTCCTCCAGAGATATTCGACTGGGCTCTGGCTGGGCCACTCAAGGACATTCACAGACTTGTCACAACGCTACTCTTGCGTTGCCTTGGCTGTGTGCTTAGGGTCGTTGTCCTGTTGGAAGGTGAACCTCTGCCCCAGTCTGAGTTCCTGAACGCTCTGTGACCGGTTTTCATCAAGGTCCTACCAGTACGTTGTTCCGTTCATCTTTCCCTCGATCCTGACTAGTCTCCCAGTTCCTGCCATTTAAAAACATCCCCACAGCATGATGCTGCCACCACCATGCTTCACTGTAGGTATGGTATTGGCCAGATGATGAGCAGTGCCTGGTTTCCTCCAGATGTGACGCTTGGCATTCACGCCAAAGAGTTTAATCTTGGTTTCATCAGACTGTAGGACCTTGTTTAGGTGCCTATTGGCAAACTCCAAGTGGGCTGTCATGTGCCTTTTACTGAGGAGTGGCTTCCGTCTGGCCACTCTACCATAAAGGGCTGATTGGTGGAGTGCTGCAGATATAGTTGTCCTTCTAGAAGTTCCTCCCATCTCCATAGGGCTCTGTCAGAGTGACTATCGGGGTCATGGTCACCTCCCTGACCAAGGCCCGTCTTCCCCCCGATTGCTCAGTTTGGCCAGGCGGCCAGCTCTATGAAGTGTCCTGATGGTTTCAAAGTTCTTCCATTTAAGAATGACGGAGGCCACTGTGCTCTTTGGGACCTGCAATGCTGCAGAAATTGTTTTAACATAGAAAATAGGTGCAGGAGTAGGCCATTTGGCCCTTTGAGCCAGCACCGCCATTCATTGTGATCATGGCTGATTGTCCCCAATCAATAACCCGTGCCTGCCTTCTCCCCATATCCCTTGATTCCACTCACCCCTATATCTGTACCCATCCCCAGATCTGTGTCTTGACACAATCATGTCTCTGAGGTCTACGGACAATTCCTTCGTCCTCATGGCTTGGTTTTGGCTCTGATGTGTTATGTTTGCTGTCTAACCCTGTTGTGGCCAGCACAATGAATACATGTCCAACACCGACGACATCTTGTAAGAAGCGTTTATTTCCCTCACTAACAGAAACTTCTGGAAGTTCACTTGGCCTCAGTCACGAGGCACTGGCACACTCGCCAGCTGTTACTCCTGGCCACAAGGGGCGCTGCCATTTACATCTCCCCCTTCAACTTTGGGGTTTCATTTACGTGTACATCCACGTCATATAAATAAAAATACAGTACTGTTAAAGCCATTTAGATTTATAATTACTTTGCAAAACCCTAAACACTTGTTTTCGCTTTTCTATTATGAGGTACTGTTTGTAGATTGATGAAAAAAAAAAAAGAATTTAATCCATTTTTGAATAAGGCTGTAATGTAACAACATGTGGATAAAGGGAAGGGGTCTGAATACTTTCTGAATGCACTGTTTCCCTCCAAACCTGTCCTATCCATGTACATGTCTAACTGTTGGGATAGTCCCAGCCTCAACTACCTCATCTGGCAGCTTGTTCCCTACACCCACCCCCCTTTGTGTGAAAAAGAAATTTACCCCTTTGTTCTCCTTTTGGCATTGTTGCAAATCAACGCAACGATGGGAATGTTTCAATGTTTTCCACAGATTGTCTTGTTGCAACCACCCAGCAAGGATGTACATCTGCAACTGAACATTACAATTCCAGACCACACTTGGGCAATGATGAGTACTATTACTAAATCAATTTAGTAATATTACTAAATTAATATCAATGATGAGTAATATTACTAGATTAATTTAGTAATATTACTAAATTAATATCAATGATGAGTAATATTACTAACCTCTTATTTATGCTGCTCTTGCCAATAATTGTCCATTGGTTACAGGGAGAGGTTGGATAGACTTGGATTGTTTTCTCTGGAACGTTGGAGGTTGAGGAGAAACTTGCTAGAAGTTTCTAAAATTATTGAGGCGATGCAGAACAGTTCTCAGAGGAAGACAGTCCACGCCTTTCTCCTCAGGGTGGAAATGTCTCATTCTGCAGGGCTCAGCTTATTTGGTGAGAGGGGGAAAGTTTAATGGAGATGTGTGGTGCAGGGTTTTTTTTGCATGGTGTGATAGGGGCCTGGAGTGCATTGCCATGGGTGGTGGTAAAGGCAGATAAGACGGTGGTGTTTAAGAGGCTTTTAGATAGGCACATGGAAGTGCTGGGATTAAGGGGGTATGGATCATGTACAGGCAAATGAAACCAGTTTAACTTGTCATCATGTTCGGCACAAACATTGTTGGCCGTTCCTGTGCTGTACTGTTCTATGTTTCCATGTAGCAACTTTATCAACTTGCCTTATGTGGCTCACGTCTTATATTCTGTGGTACTAAAATGGATGAAACTTGAGTTTTCACCATTATAACTTGGTGAAACAGAGGGTTGCTGAGAACCTTGCAAAGGGTATGTGATCAGACCATGTCCCCGCTGTTGCACTGAACATTTGCCCTTCAAAGCTATCTGTACTTCTAACCAAGCTATTCCAGTACTGTTGCAACAGGGTTCTGGCATTGGGTTGCTTGCGTCCGGATGGCATAACAGCACCTCATATTCCGCCTGGGTTGCTTGCGTCCGGATGGCATGAACGTTGAATTCTCACAGTTTTGCTAGCCCTTGCTGTCTCCTCCCCTTCCTTAACCCTCGAGCTGTCTCCTCCCATCCCCCCGCCCTCGGGCTCATCCTCCTTCCTTTTTCCTTCCTTCTCCCCCCCACCCCCCATCAGTCTGAAGAAGGGTTTCGGCCCGAAACGTTGCCTATTTCCTTCGCTCCATAGATGCTGCTGCACCCGCTGAGTTTCTCCAGCATTTTTGTGTACCTGTTGCAACAATGTTACTTAACTCACAAATGGTAAACCCACATGCTCACAGGGAGAAAATGCAAACTCCGTACAGACAGCACCTGTAGTGAGGATCAAACCCATCCCCCTAGTGCTGTCAGGCAGTAACTCTACCGCTGTGCCACCCTGTCAATACATTTAGGTCCTCTGGCTACCAGTACATCTGGGAGTTTAAGAAGGAACTGCAGATGCTGGAAATCAAAGGAAGACAAAAATGCTGGAGAAACTCAGTGAGTGAGGCAGCATCTATGGTGCGAAGGAAATAGGCAACGTTTTGTGTTGAAACCCTTCTTCAGAGGACATCTGGGACATTGTTTGTGCCTTCCTTAGTGAAGACAGATCCAAAATACCTGTTCAACTCGTCTGCCATTCCCTTGTTCCCCATGATAGAATCACCTGTTTCTGTCCTCAAGGGACCCACATTTGTTTTAACTAATTTGTTTTCCTCTAAGTATTCTATTTCAGTTCCCCCTATGTTCTGTTCAACACTGCTTTTGGCATTGTTGCAAATCAACTCCAGGTTCAACAATGGAAATGTTTAAATGTTTTCAACTGATTGCCTGGTTACAAGTAGGAGGATGTACAACTACAGCTGAACATTAAGATTCCAGACCACACTTGGGCATTGAAATCGAGGCCTGTGTTCATTTTCAGGTGTGGATTTTCAAGATGCAGTAATTATCACTGATGAGTAACATTACTAATCTCTTACGGATGTTGAAACTTTAAGACCACGTTGAAGATCACCATCTTTTCATCATCAATTAAACTAATTACTGATTGTTGCTCTGCTCCATTCAATTGTTTTGGTAATGTGGAGCAATTAAAGGTAGTGTCTCATAATCTTTGTGTTCAGTTTGACGATCTATAAAAAAAAATCCTTGCATGGATGCAATTAGTTCTCCAATTAGGCTGCTTGTCACCAGTCAATTTGTACCGAAGAGGGTGTCTAAGATGGGCACAAAAAGCTGGAGAAACTCAGCGGACAGGCAGCATCTCTGGAGAGAAGGAATGGGTGACGTTTCGGGTCGAGACCCTTCTTCAGGGTGTCTAAGATGTTCAGTGCGAGTTGGTTGATGATGAGAGGTGGGACCCAACCATCCTGACTGAACTTGAAGATCTGAATGCCCTGTCTTTATGTAAGGAATGGTGGCTTGGGTGAGCTTGCAGAAGATCCACTTCCGTCTCTTCTGAACATGTCCAGAGTTGAGGTCCTGCATGAGTAGAATCGTACAGCACGAAAACAGGCTCTTTACCCCAACTTGTTCATGCTGACCAAGAAGTCTCATCGAAACTAGTCCCACCTGCCTGCTTTTGGCCAATATCCCACTGAACCTTTCCTATTTGTGTACCTATCCAAATCTCTTAGAAACATAGAAAATAGGTGCAGGAGCCTACACCGCCATCCAATACGATCATGGCTGATCATCCGACTCGGTATCCTGTACCTGCCTTCTCTCCATACCCCCTGATCCCTTTAGCCACAAGGGCCACATCTAACTCCCTCTTAAATATAGCCAATGAACTGGCCTCAACTACCTTCTGTGTCAGAGAATTCCACAGATTCACCACTCTCTGTGTGAAAAATGTTTTTTTCATCTCGGTCCTAAAAGATTTCCCCCTTATCCTTAAACTGTGACCCCTTGTTCTGGACTTCCCCAACATCGGGAACAATCTTCCTGCATCTAGCCTGTCCAACCCCTTAAGATTGTTGTAAGTGTCTATAAGATCCCCCCTCAATCTTCTAAATTCTAGCGAGTACAAGCCGAGTCTATCCAGTCTTTCTTCATATGAAAGTCCTGCCATCCTAGGAATTAGTCTGGTGAACCTTCTCTGTACTCCCTCTCTGGCAAGAATGTTTTTCCTCAGAATCGGAGACCAAAACTGTACGCAATACTCCAGGTGTAGTCTCACCCAGACCCTGTACAACTGCTGTAGAACCTCCCTGCTCTTCTACTCAAATCCTTTTGCTATGAATGCTAACATACCATTCACTTTCTTCACTGCCTGCTGCACCCGCATGCCTACTTTCAATGACTGGTGTACCATGACACCCATATCTCGTTGCATCTCCCCTTTTCCTAATCTGAATGTTCTTATTGTGCCTGGTTCAACTTACCTCTCCAGGTAGCTCATTCCATGAACCCACCACCCTCTGAGTTCTTGGTTCCCCAATTCTGAGTAAAAGACTATGAATTCACCCTATCAATTGCCTTTATGATTTTATACACCTCTAAAAGATCGCTCCTTGGATTCCTGTGCATCAAGGAATAAAGTCCCAAAAGAACACAGGTTCGAAATGAAGGGGAAAAGATTTAATCGGAACCTGAGCGATAACTTTTTCACACAAAGTGTGGTGGGTGTATGGAACAAGCTGCCAGGTGAGGTAGTTGAGGCTGGGACTATTCCCAACGTTTAAGAAACAGTTAGACAAGTACATGGATAGGGTAGGTTTGGAGGGATATGGACCAAGCACAGGCAGGTGGGACTAGTGTAGCTGGGACATGCTGGCCGGTGTGTGCAAGTTGGGTCGAATGACCTGTTTCCACACTGTATCACTCTATGACCCTAAGTCCAAGTTTGCCTTTGAAACAACACAAATATTCAACCTCAAACCATTTATCCAATCTTGTCATTTGACAAAAACAATCTAGACATTTGACAACTCTGGTTGTATTTTCCTCCTCCTCAGCTTCTTCCATTACTAGCTTATTGCCAACAATGCCATTTTAAATCGTGCTTCGGATTAGGAAAACTTCTCCACTTTGGAAGGTATTTGTACAATCACAGATGTTCCCCTTTCTCTTTAGTGGCGTGACTCTCTGCTGCTGCGCCCATTCTAGTTTAGTTTATTGCCACGTGTGCCGAGGTACCGTGAAAAGCTGTTTGGTCGCATGCTAGCCAGTCAGCGGAAAGACAATACATGATTACAATCGAGCTGTCCACAGTGTACAGATACAGGATAAGGGGAATAAGGTTTAATGAGTTCAAGTTCAAGAGAGTTTATTGTCATGTGTCCCTGATAGGAAAATGAAATTCTTGCTTTGCTTCAGCACAACAGAACATAGTAGGCATTGACTACAAGACAGATCAGTGTGTCCATATAGCTTTATATAAATATATACACACATGAATAAATAAACTGATAAAGTGCAAATGCAAGATAAAGTCCAAGAACATCCGATGGAACATTCTTTTACCATGGGAGGTATTTTGTAATGGAATCGGTGAACCCACTCCCTGTGAATTTTAAAATCCTAACCCCATTAGAAAACAGTCCAGCGAAGAGTGAAGTCTCATTGAATACGAATCTGCCAAAAATATTGTACCGGACCACTGCTTGGAGCAGCCTGCTTCTCCAGCTCGCTTCTTAGTGCTGCCTCAAAAACTCGGTTAATTGACTGAATATTAAAAGAATTAAAGAATGAAAGCTGATGGCTGAGCTGGAGAAACGCGATGCGGAGTTGCGCAGGCCAGTAATGTTGACTGGACTCTCGGGAACCCGGTTTCAATTCAAAGTGTCAGCGTGATGAATATTGACCTCTCTAACTTCAAGTAACCCTTGGAATAATCTTCACCCTACCATAGTTACCCAACCAGATGCAACTAAATTTAAGGTAGCTATTTCTTCCCAAAAACCCTTTCTGACTTAACTCCTCCCTCCACTACCTCCAGTTTATATTCCAATTTGGATATTTTGGAGGACCAAAAAACCATATAACCATATAACAATTAAAGCACGGAAACAGGCCATCTCGACCCTTCTAGTCCGTGCCGAACACGTATTCTCCCCTAGTCCCATATACCTGCGTTCAGACCATAACCCTCCATTGCTTTCCCGTCCATGTAACTATCCAATACCCTTGCTTTTCCCCGTCTCTCCATCCCACCCCCATCCTCGTTCCCTGACTAGTGTTACTATCGCTGGAGAGAAGGAATGAGTGACGTTTCGGGTCGAGACCCTCCTTCAGGCCCGAAACGTCACCCTTCCTTCTCTCCAGAGATGCTGCCTGACCCGCCGAGTTATTCCAGCATTTTGTGTCTATCTTCGGTTTAAACCAGCATCTGCAGTTCCTTTCCTACACATAGTTTCACTGTCCTCCTGATTACATTTTACTGATTGTATGCCTCATTGTCAGCTTCCCCTCAGCTAAGAATGAACCATTCTACATTTACCTTCATCATTTGTTTAAACTGCAACCATTTCAGTCTGGAGAAGGGTTCCCACCCGAAACGTCACCTATTCCTTCTCCCAAGAGATGTTGTCCGTCCCGCTGAGTTACTCCAGCGTTTTGTGTCTATCTTCGGATTAAACCAGCATCTGCAGTTCCTTGGATACACAAAAAAGCTGGAGAAACTCAGCGGGTGCAGCAGCATCTATGGAGCGAAGGAAATAGGCAACGTTTCGGGCCGAAACCCTTCTTCAGACTAAAGTGCTAGTTCTAATGCTAATGATTTGGCCTTCTTTTATCGACTTTTTACAAGCATATGGTGCAACACAACCTTAGAAATTAAACGTTTCAGAACCGGGTGAAGAGTGGATAAAGATATTAAATAGGAGTCTCAATCTCTTTATTTTTATTTCCTTTCTGTCTCTCTATGTCTTTTTTTCTTCTCTTTTTTCTACTCTATCGCCTTCTACCTTTTCTTTGGGTTTTCCTCTGTCTCACAAACTAACACAATGGCTTATGATATTCTTTTCTCCTCTATCTTGACTACACTCATTCTCTGTTCTATTCTGTTAAATTAAAAAAAAGAAGTTGTACATGAACTGTATTATCTCATTATGTATTAGATACTTACGTATTACATTATTGTACTTTTAATTTAAAAAAATGCTAGTTCTTGATTGCCCCATTCTGGATAATGGAATAGCTATTTCCCTCTCTCTGGATTTACCTTTCACTCATCTTCTCTCCTTAACTGACACCCTTTTGTCTTGCAAGGAAAGAAGGTAAGAATATAAGGGCGGAAACAAGATAAGGCTACATGACGTTTTGAACTTACTTTGTCATTCACAAGTTCATCGGAGTAGAATCAGGCCATTCGGCCCATTGAGTCTACTCTGCCTCCTAGTCCCATTTCCCTGCCGTCTCTCCATAACCCTTGACACCCTTTCTAATCAAGAATTTGTCTACCTCTGCCTTAAAAATATCCACTGACTAAGATTCAATAAGATCTGGCAGCTCTCCCACCTCCTTCGACTTTATGCTGAGTTTTCGCATCCTCTGCTTTCTAAAAGATTCAAAGAAAAATCACTCCAAAGACGTACAGGTCTGTAGGTGGACTGAGGAAGGGTCTCGATCCGAATCGTCACCCATTCCTTCTCTCCTGAGATGCTGCCTGCCCCATGGAGTTACTTCAGCATTTTGTGTCTATCTTTGACTCAAAACAGCATCTGCAGTTCTTTCCCACAGATTGTGTAAGAAGGAACAGGCTGAAACTGAAGATAGACACAAAAAGCTGGAGTAACTCAGCGGGACAGGCAGCATCTCTGGAGAGAAGGAATGGGTGACGTTTCGGGCCGAGACCCGACAGGTTTGAAGGTTTTTACGAAGGAACTGCAGATGCTGGAAAATGGAAGGTAGACAAAAGTGCTGGAGAAACTCAGCGGGACAGGCAGCATCTATGGAGCGAAGGAAATAGGCAACGTTTCGGGCCGAAAGGTTTGAAGGTTAACTGGCTCCGGGACGAATTGTAAATAGCCCCTAATGTGCCGGTTAGTGCTAGTGTGTGGGGTGATCGCTGGCGGGCGCAGACTCGGCAGGAATATCGAACTAAGATCCAGATAGTCATCCAGTCTTAAATAGAACATTACTCAGCTTCGACTAATTAGCCTTCCAGCAATAAAGAAGCATGGTGAACATTGTTTTATTACAGGAAAGGTCTATTCGTGCAAAACAATGCCTGAAATCACTTAGTAATTGGTTATGTTTCATTGCACGAACAGACAGATGTTGAAATTCATTGCGTGGGTGGTACTGGTACAGTAATTTTGATAATGATTTTTAACCACCGGTTACAGGGGATAATTAAATGTTACCTAATGGGCATTGAAACACTTCTATTCCTGTCATTATTGAATGTGTTTGTACTTTTCCATTGGACGCAATGCATTTCCAATGACTTTGCAGAAGTCCCCCAGTCTCAACGGGTTGCAGGCAGACGCAGTTCCAGGTTACTCTGCTTCTACTAAACCTTAACCC
This sequence comes from Leucoraja erinaceus, assembly GCF_028641065.1. Taxonomy (NCBI): domain Eukaryota; kingdom Metazoa; phylum Chordata; class Chondrichthyes; order Rajiformes; family Rajidae; genus Leucoraja; species Leucoraja erinaceus. The sequence goes on from NC_073382.1 coordinate 3,683,468, forward strand.
TTGAAATCCATGACCCAAACCTGAAGGTTACTGTCATTGTTTCTGGCATTTCCCTGTGTGCTACTGAGGGTTGTGGTTCTTCTAAGGAGGTCCATTGGGCAACAGAGTGACTTGCTGCCACTCTATGTTTTTAGGGTTCTGAAGTGGTTGATGGGACTAATGTGGGCAATGCAGACCCTTCCACAGAAAGCGTAGCAATCTCATAATGGGGCAAGTGTTGGTTGGCTTCAGTGGTTCAATCATAACTTGCCTGCAGCAAGACACAGTGAAATGAATTTTTGCATATACAGTGCGGTACGTATTACTACGCATAAGCACATCTTAGATCCATTACAAGTGTATAGAAATAGTACACTGAGACAGTATACAAGATATGTGACAGTTTTTAGGTCGGCACCGAGCTGCTGCAGCAGAGCACCAGAGACCCGGGTTCGATGCTGTCTGTACTGCGTTTGTACATTCTCCCAGTGACCGCGTGGGTTCTATCTGGGAGCTCCAGTTTCCTCCCACACTCCAAAGACATAGAAACATAGAAAATGGGTGCAGGAGTAGGCCAATCGGCCCTTCGAGCCTGCACCGCCATTCAACATGATCATGGCTGATCATCCAACTCAGTATCCCGAACCTGCCTTCTCTCCATACCCCCTGATCCATTTAGCCACAAGGGCCACATCTAACTCCCTCTTAAATATAGACAATGAACTGGCCTCAACTACCTTCTGTGGCAGAGAATTCCAGAGATTCACCACTCTCTGTGTGAAAAATGTTTTTCTCATCTCGGTCCTAAAAGATTTCCCCCTTATCCTTAAACTGTGACCCCTTGTCCTGGACTTCCCCAACATCGGGAACAATCTTTCTGCACCTAGCCTGTCCAACCCCTTAAGAATTTTGTAAGTTTCTGTAAGATCCCCCCTCAATCTTCTAAATTCTAGCGAGTACAAGCCGAGTCTATCCAGTCTTTCTTCATATGAAAGTCCTGACATCCCAGGAATCAGTCTGGTGAACCTTTGTACTCCCTCTATGGCAAGAATGTCTTTCCTCAGATTAGGAGACCAATAGCAGACAGAATCGGTCAAAGTCAGCATGGATTTATGAAGGGGAAATCATGCTTGAATAATCTTCTGGAATTTTTTGAGAATGTAACAAGTAGAATGTCTAAGGGAGAGCCAGTGGATGTGGTGTGTTTGGGTTTTCAAAAAGCATTTGACAAGGTCCCACACAAGAGATTAGTGTGCAAAATTAGAGCACATGGTATTGGGGGTAGGGTATTGACATGGATAGAGAACTGGTTGGCAGACAAGAAGCAAAGAGTAGGAATTAACGGGTCCTTTTCAGAATGGCAGGCAGTGACTAGTGGGGTGCCGCAAGACTCGGTGCTGGGACCCCAGATATTTACTATATATATTAACGATTTAGATGAGGGAATTAAATGTGACATCTCCAAATTTGCAGATGACACAAAGCTGGGTGGCAGTGTGAGCTGTGACGAGGAAGCTATGAGGCTGCAGGGTGACTTGGATAGGTTGGGTGAGTGAGCAGATGCAATGTAATGTGGATAAATGCAAGGTTATCCACTTTGGTGGCAAGAACAGGAAGGCAGGTTATTATCTGAATGGTGTCAGATTAGGAAAAGGGGAGGTGCAACAAGACCTGGGTATGCTTGTACATCAGTCACTGAAAGTAAGCATGCAGGTACAGCAGGCAATGAAGAAAGCTAATGACATGTTGGCCTTCACTGCAAGAGGATTTGAGTTTAGGTGCAAGGAGATCCTACTGCAGTTGTACAGTTGTACATGTGAGACCGCACCTGGAGTATTGTGTGCAATTTTGATCACCTAATTTGAGGAAGGACATTCTTCCAATGAGGGAGTGCAGTGTAGGTTCACCAGGATGGCGGAACTGACATGTGAAGAAAGATGGTAATCTGGGCTTGTATTCACATGAATTTAGAAGGATGAGAGGGTATCTTAGAGAATAGAAACATGTAAAATTGTTAAGGTATTGGACAGGCTAGATGCAGGAAAAATGTTCCCGTTGTTTGAGGAGTCCAGAACCAGGGGTCACAGTTTAAGAGTAAGGGGTAGGCCATTTAGGACTGAGTTGAGGAAAAACGTCTTCACCCAGAGAGTTATGAATCTGTGGAATTCTCTGCCACAGAAGGCAGTAAAGATTACTTCACTGGATGTTTTCAAGACATTTCAAGATTTAGCTCACAGGGCTAAAGAAATCAAAGGATATGGGGGAAAAGCAGGAATGGGGCACTGATTTTAGTCATGATCATGTTGAATGGCGCTGCTGTCTCGAAGGGCTGAATGGCCTACTCCCCGCACCTATTTTTTTCTATGTTTGTACTAGGAACAATTTACAATTTGCGGGCACCAATTAACCTGCAAACCTGTACGTCTTTGGAGTGTGGGAGGAAACCGGAGCACCCAAAGAAAACCCACGCAGTCACAAGGCGAATGTACAAACTCTGTACAGACTGCACCCACAAGTAGTTGCTCTACTTTTATCCATGAGTAGTTGCTCTACTGAACAGCCAAAAATCTGTAGTCTCCCTTTGATCTTGTATTTTGTTGTTTCACATGCATGATCAATGGTGTTTTTATCATTAATATCTTATTATTATTAATGTTTAGTGTTTTCTGAGATTCGTAACTGTCACTGTATGTCATGTTGTTACTTGTGGGAGGAGCACCAAGGCAAATTCCTTGTATGTGAATACTTGGCCAATAAACTTACTTACTTATTTACTTACTTACCCATAGTCAGGATTGAAACCATGTCTCTAGCACTGTAAGGCGGCAGCTCTTCAGCCACTGTACAGTACTAACATTAACATGTGTTTAACATTTCCAATCGATGCCCTTTCTTTAGTACTTGGAAAAGTTAGGAATAAACAAGTGTTAAGATGGAGGGAATGTGAGGAGGGGACATGAAAGGAGATCCATGGAGTGGAAGGCGGGAGGGATTCAATGTTTTACAAGATTTACGGTAGAAAGTGAAAGACTGAAGGAATGAAACTTTGGAAAGAGACTGATGGGATGGATGAGGCAAAATTATTAATACTGGTGTTTCCTAAGCTAAATATTGTATATACTAGAAATGCTAGAAAAGGGTCAAGGTAAGTGTGGCACGGATGCGCAGCGGTAGAGTTGCTGCCTTAAAGCGTTTACAGCGCCAGAGACCCTGGTTCGATCCCGACGATGGGTGCTGTCTGTACGGAGTTTGTACGTTCTCCCCGTGAACTGCGTGGGTTTTCTCCGAGATCTTCGGTTTCCTCCCACACTCCAAAGACATACAGGTTTGGAGGTTCACTGACATGGTATAATTGTAAAATTGTCCCTAATGTGTGTAGGGCAGTGTTAATGTGCAGGGATCGCTGGTAGGTGCGGACTTGGTGGACCAAAGGGCCTGTTTCCGCGCTGTATCTCACAGATCATAAGTGATAGGAGCAGAATTAGGCCATTTGGCTCTTCAAGTCTACTCTGCCATTCAATCATGGCTGATCTATCTCTCCCTCCTCAGTATCTCTAAACTAAACTAAAAAGACCGCGGATCCCAACTTCCAGCATGGACGATGAACTGATATAATTGCACAAATTCAGAATTCCAAATCTGGTGAGCATTTGCTGCCTCTGCTGAATTGCTCTCGTCAAGATAGTGCCTTCTTGATGCTCCACTGTAACTCTGCAAAATTGCTGTCAAGTAAAGAATGCCAGAATTATGACCCAGCAATGAGGAATGAATCCTGACATATGTCGACTGCAGCAGAACTGCCTCGGGTTGTGTTTTTGGAATTTTAGTGTGCTCTGGAAGTTACCTTGACGAATTGTATTTTGTGCTTGGAGCAAAATGCAACCACAATACACACTGGGAATGGATGAGTGAGCGGTTAGGATGGGTGGATGGATACCGACCAAATGGGTTGCTTTGTCTTCCTGTATACATTCCTCCAGGCATGTGACGAGACTGAAAAGCTGGTTTGATGGTGGGAAGGTTTGAGGTGTAATATCAATAAGCCTAAAGTAACTAAAGGGCCTGTCCCACCAGCATGCGATTGCACGCGTCTAGCGCGACCAAATGTGGTGGCTTGAGGCGTACGGCCTCGCGGGGCCGTCCCGCTTCCAACCGCGGAGCCATCTAGAGTTGTGCGGGGCTGTTCCCGACATCATACTCACCAATCAGCTGGGCAGGAGGCGGGCCGACTGAATTTGGACGTCGCATAGCGTCGGGCGGTGACGTCATCACGCAACGGCACGCCGGGCAGTGACATCATCGCGCAATGCCACACGCTAGGCGTACGCCGTCAAGACGCTGCGTACGCCCGTCGAGGTGCTGCGTACGGCCTCAATGCGGCCGTACGCGATGGCGGGACCAGCTCCGCACAACTCCAAACAGCTCAGGCAATCGAAGTGGGACCGGCCCCGCAAGGCCGTACGCATCAAGCCACCACGTTGGTCGCGCTTGCCGCATGCAGTCGCATGCAGTTGCATGCTGGTGGGACAGGCCCTTTACTAACACCATTTCTCCTCATTTCAGTCCTAACTGGCGGGCACATTATACTCGCCAATCCCTTTTACGTTCCTATATATTTCATGCAGATCATCTTTCATTCTTTATAGTTTAATTTATTGTCTATAGTTTATGAGTTCAGTGAAAAGCTTTTTTGTTGCGTGCCATCCAGCCAGCGGAAAGACTATGTACGATTATTTTGTTTTATTTCAAAATATACTTTATTCGAGAAATAAATACATCCGATACATGATCCTTGCAAGACTCCATCCAACATTCTCGGAGGCTATACAAATACATTCAATACTATTTACACAAATTTATCCCCCACCCTTGCCACTCATGTGGCCCATTGGCGTGGAATCCAATTCCCTTATTTTTGAGGGGCGTCTCCACCACACCCTGCCTCCCATGTCCATCAGTGGAAGGACCCTAGACTGTGGTCCTCCCCCACTGAGCCTTGGCGTTGGCTATTTACAATTACAATCAAGCCGTCCACAGTGTACAGATACAGGATGAAGGGAATAACGTTAGTGCAAGATAGAGCTCAGTAAAGTCTGATTAAGGATAGTCCGAGGGTCTCCAATGAGGTAGATGGTAGGTTAGGATGCTGCTCTCTAGTTGGTGATAGGATGACAGGTTGCCTGATAACAGCCGGGAAGAAACTGTCCCTGAATCTGGAGGTGTGTGTGTGTGTTCCCATGTCTGTACCTCTTTGCCTGATGGGAGAGGGAAGAAGAGGGGCTCATCCAGAGTTGGACTAGTTCTAAATCTACTGAGGTTAGGCCAGTCTTATCCAATCTCTCAACAATGTACAAGATATTCTTCCACGAATAAGTATCGTGAGTAAATTCTATATTGACTCCGACTGCTTGTAACAGCAACTGTTTATTAGGAAATGACAAATGTTTACCTGTCCTTTTCATCTCGGGGGTATTTACAGTGTATTTGAGGCCTTAGCTATAATCCTCCCCATTAACATAATGGCTGCGCTTTGAAAGTGCCCAACCATAAAGTGTTTTGGGACATGCTACGATCACGAAAATTGTTTCAGAAGTGCAAGATCTATCTTTATTAACATAAACGTAGATTTTTAAATTATGTAAAGCACTTTGGGGTAAATGAAAATTGACTATAAATGTGCTATATAAATAAACTTATTATTATTATTATTATTATTATTATTATTAAAACTGTCTAGTATGAAGACAAATCCTAAAGAGTAAAGGAGCTTTATGTGCAATTTAGCCTCGCTGCTAAAGACGAGCACTCACTTCGTAGCATTGGAGTACATCTCGCAAGGGAGCTTCTTGTGAGAAGGCAACTTTATCAACCAGCATTAAAATTTCAATTTCCTCAACCCTTGTGGGAACAACGGAACTCTATGAAGGAACGGCCCTGCGTGTGACTGAGTCCCAGTGGATGTGGAGGAGAGTACACTCTGTATATCCTGTAGGCAACTATTCCCCCAGCATTGGAGCATTCGGTTTGCAATGAGCCAGGTTTAGGGATGTGAAGATGGTGGAGTGCTGTTATAAGTCTCTGGTTCCCTTTGTTGTCTGTAATTATTGGTGGGTGTCTGCTGATGTTCACTGCAATTCAGGATATAAAAGAATTAACAAAGGGGAGGAGAACAGGATACAGTAACTGTCATTTACTGGAGCGCCTATCATGGTGGTACTGGTGGAAAAAGATCTGGAAAGGTGAGGGCGGCACGGTGGCGCAGCGGTAGAGTTACTACCCTGCAGTGCCAGAGACCCAGGTTCAATCCTAACTCAGGGGGCAATAGACAATAGGTGCAGGAGTAGGCCATTCGGCCCTTCGAGCCAGCACCGCCATTCAATGTGATCATGGCTGATCATCCCCAATCAGTACCCCGTTCCTGCCTTCTCTCCATATCCCCTGACTTCGGGCGCTGCCCGTACGGAATTAGTACGGTCTCCCCTTAAGGGGTTGGACAGGCTAGATGCAGGAAGATTGTTCCCAATGTTGGGGAAGTCCAGGACAAGGGGTCACAGCTTAAGGATAAGGGGGAAATCCTTTAAAACCGAGATGAGAAGAACTTTTTTCACACAGAGTGGTGAATCTCTGGAACTCTCTGCCACAGAGGGTAGTTGAAGCCAGTTCATTGGCTATATTTAAGAGGGAGTTAGATGTGGCCCTTGTGGCTAAGGGGATCAGGGGGTATGGAGAGAAGGCAGGTACGGGATACTGAGTTGGATGATCAGCCGTGATCATATTGAATGGCGGTGCAGGCTCGAAGGGCCGAATGGCCTACTCCTGCACCTAATTTCTATGTTTCTATGTTTCTATGTTTCCCCGTGACCTGTGTGGGTTTTCTCCGGGAGCTCCGGTTTCCTTCCACACTCCAAAGACATACAGGTTTGCAGGTTAATTGACGTGGTAAAATTGCAAGTTGTCCCCAGCCTGTGTAGGATAGTATTAATGTGCGGGGATCACTGGTCAGTGAGAACTCGGTGGGCCAAAGGGCCTAGTTTTGCACTGTAACTCTATACTAAGCTAAACTATGACATTTAGAAATGTTAATTAACCCAAAGTGATTGATCATTGAGTTAGTTCCTGACAATGTTGAATTCTTTGAATGAATTTGACTCTCTGTATCCAATTTTTTGTTCCTCTTCTTTCCAAGTAACAACTCCTTGCAGTGGTGTGTAAATGCCTAGATACTGTATCCCTGTGGCACAATGGTTGCCCTTCAGGTTTAAGGCTGTTCAACCATTTAGGCATGTGTGGTTCTATCATGAACGCTTTCCTTCTGGGCCACCAGAAAACAACATTCAAAACTCTCACCTTATAGAGTCATAGAGTGATACAGTGAGGAAACAGGCCCTTCGTCACCACTTGCCCAAACTGGCCAACATGTCCCAGCTACACCAGTAACACCAGCATGCATTTGGTTCATATCCCTCTTAACCTGTCCTATCCATGTACCTGACTGACTGCTTCGTAAATGTTGGGATAGTCCCTGCCCCAACTACCTCCTCTGGCAGCTTGTTCCATATGCCCACCATCCTTTGTGTGAAAATGTTGTCCCTCAGATTCCTGTTCAATAACCATATAATAACCATATAACAATTACAGCACGGAAACAGGCCATCTCGACCCTTCTAGTCCGTGCCGAACACTTATTCTCCCCTAGTCCCATATACCTGTGCTCAGACCATAACCTTCCATTCCCTTCCCATCCATATAACTATCCAATTTATTTTTAAATGATAAAAACGAACCTGCCTCCACCACCTTCACTGGAAGCTCATTCCACACAGCTACCACTCTCTGAGTAAAGAAGTTCCCCCTCATGTTACCCCTAAACTTCAGTCCCTTAATTCTCAAGTCATGTCCCCTTGTTTGAATCTTCCCTACTCTCAGTGGAAAAGCTTTTCCACGTCAATTCTGTCTATCCCTCTCATCATTTTAAAAACCTCTATCAAGTCCCCCCTTAACCTTCTGCGCTCCAAAGAATAAAGCCCTAACTTGTTCAACCTTTCTCTGTAACTTAGTTGCTGAAACCCAGGCAACATTCCAGTAAATCTCCTCTGTACTCTCTCTATTTTGTTGACATCCTTCCTATAATTAGGCGACCAAAATTGTACACCATACTCCAGAATTGGCCTCACCAATGCCTTGTACAATTTTAACATTACATCCCAACTTCTATACTCAATGCTCTGATTTATAAAGGCCAGCACACCAAAAGCTTTCTTTACCACCCTATCTACATGAGATTCCACTTTCAGGGAACTGTGCACAGTTATTCCCAGATCCCTCTGTTCACCTACATTCTTCAATTCCCTACCATTTACCATGTACTTTTCCCCTTCACCTTAAACCAATGTCCTCTGGTCCTCGATTCACCTACTTTGGGCAAGAGACTCTGTGCATCTGCCCGATCTATTCCTCTCATGATTTTATATAAGATCACCCCTCATCCTCCTGAGCTCCAAGGAATAGTCCCAGCCTACTCAGCCTCTTCCCTATAGCTCAGACCCTCTAGCCCTGGCAACATCCTTGTAAAGGGTCTTGTCAAAGATGGACACAAAATGCTGGAGTAACTCAATGAGCCAGGCAGCAAATGTGTAGGTGACATTTACTTTAAACGTCCTAACAGGATTTAACATCCGATTATGCACTTCATTCCTTACTTTGTCCAACCACCCGCCAGTGAAAAAACCCTCCTCACCTCCATCAACCTATTACCTACCAGGTTTTCTCCTGCCTCTCATCTCTTCCCTTTCTTCACCCTCCCCCCCCCCCCCCCCACCCTCTCACCTACAACCAATCTGAAAGAAGGGTCCCGATCCGAAACGTCACCTATGTTCTCTAGAGATGCTGTCCGACCCACTGAGTTACTCCAGCACTTTGTGTCTTTTTTTCAATAAAAGAGCAGCTTTGTGGGTTACGGGAGTTATTGTGCACAATGTCTCTGTGTGGCAAATTTGCTTTGTTACAGATTCCATCTTAGTCAGTTTAGTTAGTTAGTTTATTATTGTGTGAAAACTTTTTTGTTGTGTACTTTCCAGTCAGTGAAAAGACTATACGTGATTACAATCAAGCCGTCCACATTGTACAGAAACAGCATAAAGGGTATAATATTTAGTTTAAGATAGAGGCTGATTAAAGATAGTTCAAAGGTCTCCATAGAGGGAAATGCAAGGTAAAGAGCCTGTCCCACTTGGGCCGTCACTTACGCGACAGGCCGGTAATGACTGACGCGTGATGGTCCCACGAGAGTCGTACACACCGCCGTCTGGAGCGCGTGACGTCATTTGAAGATGGACACAAAATGTAGGAGTAACTCAGCGGGACCGGCAGCATCTCTGGAGAGAAGGATTGGATGATGTTTCGGGTCGAGACTCTTCTTCAGTCTCAAAGAAGGGTCTTGACCCGAAACGTCACCCATTGCTTCTCTCCAGAGATGCTGCCGGTCCCGCTGAGTTACTCCAGCATTTTGTGTCTATCTCCAATCGTCTTGGCCCCGCTCTGGGAGTAGAAGTGGGGGCGGATCCGGGTCCGCAACGGCCGTGAGCCTCAGGCCGAGTTCGGCGATCGTTTGCCTGCTTCTGCTGCTGTTGGAGGTGAGACGTTGCGTCACGCCAGGTTCTTGGGCCTGTCCCACTTTGGCCGTCAGTTACGCGACAGGCCGGTGGCGCGTGTAGATTTCGTTCAGGACAAAGTCCACACTCCTCCACACCACTCCATGCGCCCATCCCACGCTACCCACGCGCTACCCGCGCACTAGCAGGTTGTGTAAATGGCGCGCAAAAGACAGCCAAGAGGGACAGGCCCTTTAGCACTGCTCTCTAGCTGGTGAGAGGATGGTTCAGTTGCCTGATAACAGCTGGAAAGAAACTGTCCCTGAATCTGGAACTATGTGTTTTCAAACTTCTGTACCTCTTGCCTGATAGGAGAGGGGAGAATGGGAGTGACTGGTGTGAGACTGGTCCCTGATTATGTTGGCTGCCTTGCTGAGGCAGTGAGAAGTGTAGATGGAGTTAATAGAAGGGAAATTGGTTTGTGTGATGGTCTGGGCTACGTTCACAACTCTGCAATTTCTAGTCTTGGACGGAACTGTTCCCAAACCATGCAGTGATGCAACCTGATATAATGTTTTCTATGTTACATACAGTAGATAGAATAGGTTTTGAGTGATATGAGGTAAACGCCAGCAAGTCAGACTAGTGTAGCTGGGACATATTTGCCTCTGTGTGGGCAAGTTGGGCCAAAAGGCCTGATTCTACACTGTATCACTATGACTCAATCTCTGGAAGGTAGTGAGGATTGTTGGGGACATGCCAAACTTCCTAATCCGCCTTATGATATAGAGGTGTTACATAGAAACATAGAAACATAGAAAATAGGTGCAGGAATAGGCCATTCGGCCCTTTGAGCCAGCACCGCCATTCAATATGATCATGGCTGATCATCCAACTCAGTATCCTGTACCTGCCTTCTCTCCATACCCCCTGATCCCTTTAGCCACAAGGGCCACATCTAACTCCTTCTTAAATATAGCCAATGAACTGGCCTCAACTACCTTCTGTGGCAGAGAATTCCAGAGATTCACCACTCTCTGTGTGAAAAATGTTTTTCTCATCTCGGTCCTAAAAGACTTCCCCCTTATCCTTAAACTGTGACCCCTTGTTCTGGACTTCCCCAACATCGGGAATAATCTTCCTGTATCTCGCCTGTCCAACCCCTTAAGAATGTTGTAAGTTTGGTATGCTTTCTCAGCCATTGCTCCCACCCTGACCTTTGTTGAAAACTGAACTAGATCACTTGGCACCATGGGGTCTTCCCTTGCCCCCAAGTTGAACTTTTGACTTTCATCACAAAATCTATCATAATGTTGCCCATTTCTGCCCTCACGCCAGCTTGTCTGCCACAGAAACGTTTAATTAAGTCTAGAGTTTTGTTTATTGGTACAGCATGGAAATCGACCCTTCGGCCCATCGAGCCCACGCTATCGAGCACACGCTCGCATTAGTTCTATGTTATCCCACTTTCGCATCCACTTAAGGGACAACTTTACAGAGGGCAGTTATCCTACAAACCTGCACGTCTTTGGTCAATGGAAGGAAACTGGAGCACACACACAGTGGAAACCCATGCAGTCACGGGGAGAACTTACAAACTCCACTCATGTTCAGATGATTGATGATTCTAATGTTCCTTGACCTGGCATTCCTTCATTACATATCTGCAAAATTCAGTTCATTAGAAAATCTGACTCCTGTCCAAGAAACTATAGTGCACTTTCCTTTTAAGTGTGTGCTGAATGGTTTACTTTGGTAATGGTTCCTCCCTTGAGTCCTATTAATGCTCTTCATTGTAATTAATCTGATTCATGGTCTCACCTTTTCCCTGCAAACCAATCTCTACAATCTGTCTTCTCCCAACACTTCATTTATTGCACAGTCTTACACTTTCCTTGATAATGCTCGCGAACTGGAATGTTCATTTACTGTATGTTTCAGGTTCATTGCAAATTTCAGATGCTGTTGTTATTCTGAGCTTGGAAATTCTTTAATTGTTGGTAGAACCAAGCACACAGTGCATTAATACTGCTTCTGAAATCCATTCCTTTCATTTCATTTTATTCCTTGCATTTATGAGGCAGAAGTCACAGTAGACCATGTACAGTATATCATGATTAACAAGCAATGAATTTCCAGCAGTAGAAACAAGGAACTGCAGATGCTGGTTTACACAAAAGGACACAAGATCCTGCAGTAACTCAGTTCCGAAGAATACTGCATATGTGACAATAGACAATAGGTGCAGAATGGCAAAAGGTGCCATTCGGCCCTTCGAGCCAGCACCACCATTCAATGTGATCATGGCTGATGATCCACAATCAGTACCCCGTTCCTGCCTTCTCCTCATCACCCCTGACTCCGCTATCATTTTGTGTCAGGACTTAAGAAGGGTTTTTGGAGTTTGTACTTTAGAGATACAGCGTTGAAACAACCCTTCGCCCCACCGACCAAGGATCCCGCACATTAAAACTACCCGACCCACACACTAGGGACAATTTTTACATGTACACCATTTATACAGAGCCAATTAACCTACAAATCTGTACGTCTTTGGAGTGTGGAAGGAAACTGAAGATCTCGGAGAAAACCCACTGGGAGAATGTACAAACTCCGTACAGACAAGCGGCCGTAGTCAGGATCGAACCTGGATCTCTGGCGCTGTAAGGCAGCAACTCTGCCGCTGCGCCACCGTGCCGCCCCTGAGGGTCCTAACAAATTTCTTGTTGTTTGCTTAGTATGTGTTTCCAAAGATGCTTCTTCCCTTTCCACCAAGAATTAATGTCCAAACTTTTTAGCGTGTTCAGATTAACTGAAATAAAAATTATAGGATCGTGTGTTTGCCTTTTGTTAAATTAAGCTGGTTCCATTATTCAGTGGGACCACGATTTCCCCTTGCTTGCTTCAGTAAACTTTAATAGCCTGGCCCAATAAAAATCTTTCACATTTTTTAAAATCTATCAGGGCTTATTTTCTTAAGCAATTCTGTTGGTTTTCATTCTTGATGAGCTGATTTATACTTTCCAGGGTACCATTACTGAACTTAAACTGATTTCAAATGTGGTTCTCATGCATATCTCAGCTAATGCTTTAGTTTTGTTTAAAGATACAGCATGGAAACAAGCCCTTTGGCCCATCGAGTCCATGCTGACCACCAATCACCTCTTGGTCATGACTGACCATGGGTGATGCATCCTAGTTTGCAGGTGATATGTGGTCGGATGCAAGCCTGGGCAATGTCATATGGAGGACAGGCTGTGACCCATGCAGCACGTCCCCCCCTCTCTCCTTCCTGTGCAGGTCTATAGCACCTGCCCACTGCCCAATCATATATAACCATATAACAATATAACAATTACAGCACGGAAACAGGCCACCTCGGCCGTACAAGTCCATGCCGAACACTTATTTTCCCCTAGACCCATCTACCTGCACTCAGACCATAACCTTCCATTCCTTTCCTATCCATATACCTATCCAATTTATTTTTAAATGATAAAATCGAACCTGCCTCCACCACTTCCACTGGAAGCTCATTCCACACAGCTACCACTCTCTGAGTAAAGAAGTTACCCCTAAACTTCTGTTCCTTAATTCTGAAGTCATGTCCTCTTGTTTGAATCTTCCCTACTCTCAATGGGAAAAGCTTATCCACGTCAACTCTGTCTATCCCTCTCATCATTTTAAAGACCTCTATCAAGTCCCCCCTTAACCTTCTGCGCTCCAAAAAATAAAGCCCTAACTTATTCAACCTTTCTCTGTAACTTAGTTGCTGAAACCCGGGCAACATTCTAGTAAATCTCCTCTGTACTCTCTCTATTTTGTTGACATCCTTCCTATAATTGGGCGACCAAAATTGTACACCATACTCCAGAATTGGTCTCACCAATGCCTTGTACAATTTTAATATTACATCCCAACTTCTATACTCAATGCTCTGATTTATAAAGGCCAGTACACCAAAAGCTTTCTTTACCACCCTATCTACATGAGATTCCACCTTCAGGGAACTGTGCACAGTTATTCCTAGATCCCTCCGTTCAACTGCATTCCTCAATTTGCTACTATTTACCATGTACGTCCTATTTTGATTTGTCCTGCCAAGATGTAGCACCACACACTTATCAGCATTAAACTCCATCTGCCATCTTTCAGCCCATTCTTCCAAATGGCCTAAATCTCTCTGTAGACTTTGGAAATCTACTACTTCATTATCCACAACACCCCCTATCTTGGTATCATCTGCATACTTACTAATCCAATTTACCACACCTTCATCCAGATCATTGATGTACATGACAAACAACAGTGGACCCAACGCAGATCCCTGAGGCACCCCACTAGTCACCGGCCTCCATCCCTGACATACAGCCATCCACCATTACTCTCTGGCATCTCCCATTCAGCCACTGTTGAATCCATCTTGCTATTCCTGCATTAATACCCAACAATTGAACCTTCTTAACCAACCTTCCATGAGGAATCTTGTCAAAGGCCTTACTAAAGTCCATATAGACAACGTCCACTGCTTTACCCTCGTCAATTTCCCTAGTAATCTCTTCAAAAAATTCAAGTAGATTAGTCAAACATGACCTTCCAGGCACAAATCCATGTTGACTGTTCCTAATCAGACCCTGTTTATCCAGATGCTTATATATATTATCTCTAAGTATCCTTTCCATTAATTTTCCCACCACTGAAGTCAAACTAACAGGTCTATAATTGCTAGGTTTACTCTTAGAACCCTTTTTAAACAATGGTACATCTATTCACACTAATTCTGTGTCATTCCACTTTCGCATCCACAGTATTACAGTTTGGTCATTGTAGATCAACCATATTAATCTCTGTCAATATAACCTTCACCACACATATAATGCATGATACTCATTCTACCATGTAATCCAGTCCGCGATTTGATTAGGAATGCAGACACTGATAACAACCTGTTCGTCCCTTAGTTGGTTAGTCTGTAAGACGATGCGATGAGTGTGACAGTGTGTATTGTTCTCTCTGCATGAGTTTTAATAAATGCTTTGTGGTTCACCAAATACTTTGTAACGGATTGATTATAAAACAGTAGTTTAATTAATTAAGATCTTTATTGTCATGCGCACTGAGATACAGTGAAAAACGTTTGTCTGCATGCTATTCAGTTGGAAGTATTGGTTGGTTGATAATATTGGTCGATAGTATTTATTGGTTGGTTGGTGGTGTTGTTTGGCCAGTAATATTGTTTAGTTGGTAGTATTGGTTGATAGTATTGGTTGGTTGGCCATAAAATTGACTCAATTCCCCCCACACTTGCCGCTTGGCCATCTGAGGGCTTGCAGCCCTTTTAGTTTTTCTTTTAGGTTTCTAGATCTGAGGAGTGCAATGTGACATCTTCCTCTGCTGAAGTCTGACACGTTTAATGCATTTACATCAGGTTAGCTGCCGTCATGTACGAGGAACTTTCAAGACCTAGAGGGTAAATGTTTCTCATTGCCCCGTGAGTGTTAATCTAGTAGAATTGAGGACTACATGCTGCTGATTCACAGTGCCTCGAATGGAATGGAATGAAATTGTTACGTTTTCTGGAAGACGGGTGATTTATTTGAGCGTGTGATGGAGATGAAGCTTTATCCCTCGACCGCCCATGAAGTAATGTTGCCCCCATCAGCTTGAGTGATCGATTGAAAGATGCAGCATGGAAATAGCCCCTTCGGCCCACTGAATCCATACTGACTATTCACCCTCGATCTCTGTTGATCCACGTTTGCATCCACTCCCAACTCACTCGGGGCAATTTGTGGGGTCCAATTCATTTGCAAACCCGTAAGGATGCGGGAGGAAACCGGAGCG
The DNA here is from genome assembly GCF_028641065.1 of Leucoraja erinaceus. Taxonomy (NCBI): domain Eukaryota; kingdom Metazoa; phylum Chordata; class Chondrichthyes; order Rajiformes; family Rajidae; genus Leucoraja; species Leucoraja erinaceus. Next base: position 3,698,881 of record NC_073382.1, read on the forward strand.
TCAGAAGAAAACTCATGCGGTCACAGAGAGAACGTGCAAACTCCACACAGACAGCACTTGAGGTCGGGATCGGACCCGGGTCTCAAGCGCTGTGAGGCAGCAGCTGTGCCACTGTACCAATAGACAATAGGTGCAGGAGTAGGCCATTTCGAGTCAGCACCGCCATTCAACGTGATCATCCCCAATCAGTACTCCGTTCCTGCCTTCTCCCCATATCCCTTGACTCCACTATCTTTAAGAGCTCTATCTAACTCTCTCTTGAAAACATCCAGAGAACCCGCCTCCACCCGCAGTTATTAGACGTTTTGGCTCATATTTCATTTCCCAGTCTAATTAATGAGTTATGTTCCATTTTGTGTAGAGTATATCATTTTATGTGGTAGTTAAACATTTTTGAGGCAAACATTTAAAACATTAAATATGTTTGAATGGTTGAATAAGTTAGGTCTTTATTCTCTGGAGCGCAGAAGGTTAAGGGGGACTTGATAGAGGTCTTTAAAATGATGAGAGGGATAGACAGAGTTGATGTGGACAAGCTTTTCCCTTTGAGAATAGGGAAGATTCAAACAAGAGGACATGACTTCAGAATTAAGGGACAGAAGTTTAGGGGTAACATGAGGGGGAACTTCTTTACTCAGAGAGTGGTAGTGGTGTGGAATGAGCTTCTAGTGGAAGTGGTGGTGGCAGGTTTGTTGGTATCATTTAAAAAGAAATTGGATAGGCATATGGATGAGAAGGGAATGGAGGGTTATGGTATGAGTGCAGGCAGGTGGGATTAAGGGAAAATAATTGTTCAGCACGGACTTGTAGGGCCGAGATGGCCTGTTTCTGTGCTGTAATTGTAATTGTTATATGGTTATATGTTCAATGAATATCCTCAAAACCTTTCTATGGGATTTTCCATATGTGATCAAAATAGGTTTTCAGTGGTGAACTTGATTCAAACTTTGGTTTGTAACTTAGAAATCAATTGTAAATTATACATTTGATGAGGAATGTGTGTCCATCTCCCTCCATGTGCCCTGTTCTTTTGGAATGAAATCCAATTGTGGGATACTAAGGGCATTTGATGTCACAATGGATTTCCAAACATATGCTTGCTCATGGCTAGAACCGTTCTCAATACATATATAAAGTAATTGAGCCTTCCAGAGACACAGACTGGTGTCACGGTAGAGTTATTGCCTTACAGCGCCAGAGACCCGGGTTCGATCCTGACGACGGGTGATGTCTGTACGGAGATTGTACATCCTCCCTGTGACTGTGTGGGTTTTCTCCAGGTGCTCTGGTTTTCTCCCACATTCCAAAAATATTCAGGTTTGCAGGTGAACTGGCTTCGGTAAAATTGTGTCTTGTGTGTAGGATAGAACTAGTGTACGGGTGACCGCTGGTCGGCGTGGACTCGGTGGGCCGAAGGGCCTGTTTTCACAATATCTGTAACCTAAATTGAACGCAAGGAACTGCAGATGCCGGAATCTTGTGAAGAACATAAAGTGCTGGAGTAACTCAGCGGGCCAGGTAGCATCTCAGGAGGACATGGATAGGTGACATTTCGGGTCGGGACTGCTTGTTCAGGCTGCTTCTGTCCCCTAACCGGGCCCTCCTGAGATGCTGCAGACCCACTGAGTTACTCCAACATCATGTGCACTCTTTAAAGGCTTTATCTTCTTTGATTTCCCTCATTTTCGCTACGATTTATCCTGTGATTTTGATCCTATCCCGCACCATGTTCCTCAATTGAAGAAAGGAAATCTTGCAATTTCCAAAAAAAGAGGTGAAGAGATTTAGGTGTTTTATTTTGATACACCCTCGCTCGCTCAGTGTTGAAAGGGCACTGTTGACCCTGAGAACTTGTAGCTCTTGATATCAGCACTGCATCAATACATGTTCCCTGAAGTTAAAGTGCAGGCCAATAACCCACTGGATGACAAGGGGTAAAGGGCTTATCAGGGATGATTACATCCCTGCTCCAACGCCACTTAGCACAGGAACATAACACTTTTCTTTGTTAAGTGTTCATTGCCAGTTGTTTTTGCACCATGTTTGAAAATGTGTGGCAGTTTTAGTGAAACCATTCAGCCTCACATCCACACTGTACTCCCTTGAAGGTGCTTCAATCTGCCATTAGGTGCCAATTAGGAAAAAACTGTCACCTGGGTGACAAACAAGCTTCATGGCCATTTCTAATTTTGTGAGTGATGTTAGTCTTTCGCTCTTCTCTTGCTGAAACGGCAGAGAAGGCAAAGCGAAACAACTGCAATAATGCAAAGTATTCGGAGAATTCATACTTAGCAGTGGGGATTAAAATTAAGATAATTGAGACAGTGTGTTAGAAGTATTCCTCGAGCATTTTTCTTCAGAATATTTATGAAAGTCTCGAACAAAAAGAACAAAACAGCAATAAAAAAAATAAATAAGGAGCGGCATGGTTGTGCAGCGGTAGAGTTGCTGCCTTGCAGCGCCAGCGACCTGGGTTCGATACTGACTGCAGGTACTTGTCTGTACGGAGTTTGTGCGTTCTCCCCGTGACCTGCGTGGATTTTTTCCGGGAGCTCCGGTTTCCTCCCGCATTCCAAAGACGTACAGGTTTGTAGGCTAATAGGCTTGGTATAATTGTAAATTGTTCCTAGTGCGTGTAGGATTGTGTTAGTGTATGGTTGGAGCTAACTCGGTGGGCCGAAGGGCCTGTTTACACACTGTGTCACCGTATCAGTAAACTAAACTTGGTTCCACTGTGTTTTTGTGTATGTAGAGATGCATGCCATAGAGGGAGTACAGAGACGGTTCACCAGACTGATTCCTGGGATGTCAGGACTGTCTTATGAAGAAAGACTGGATAGACTTGGTTTATACTCTCTAGAATTTAAGAGATTGAGAGGGGTTCTTATAGAAACTTACAAAATTCTTAAGGGGTTGGACCGGCTAGATGCAGGAAGATTGTTCCCGATGTTGGGGAAGTCCAGGACAAGGGGTCACAGCTTAAGGATAAGGGGGAAATCCTTTAAAACCGAGATGAGAAGAACTTTTTTCACACAGAGAGTGGTGAATCTCTGGAACTCTCTGCCACAGAGGGTAGTTGAGGCCAGTTCATTGGCTATATTTAAGAGAGAGTTAGATGTGGCCCTTGTGGCTAAGGAGATCAGGGGGTATGGAGAGAAGGCAGGTACGGGATACTGAGTTGGATGATCAGCCATGATCATATTGAATGGCGGTGCAGGCTCGAAGGGCCGAATGGCCTACTCCTGCACCTAATTTCTATGTTTCTATGTTTCTATGACCCTTTCAGATGGAGCTAAAAATTAAAATAGCAAATGTTCATGCTGACCAACATCCCTCATCTATACTAGTCCATATACCTTTCCTATCCATGTAGTCCAAGTGACTATTAAACATTGCTATTGTACCTGCCTCATCTATCTCAATTGGAAGCTTGTTCCATACACCCACCTGAAGATCTCTACAGATAAAGGAGAAAGAATACGTTTGTTTTTTCTTTCATAATCACTCTTTCATGTGGAAGGCAATTTGTTTCCTTCCTAGCTGCTAGCTTAAAACATATATACAGCAAAATATACAACAAAATATATGTCTCAGGGACACTTTCATCAGTTGGCCAGAGCTATAATGAATCTCTGAAAAGTAGGAAGTTAGACAGAATTTGAGATGTCTTGCTCCAGTTATGTAGGGCTCTGGTGAGATTGCATCAGAAATATTTTGTCCTCAGATTCAGATTCAGATTCAACTTTAATTGTCATTGTCAGTGTACAGTACAGTGTACAGTGTACAGTACAGATACAACGAAATGCATAACCTGGTCTGGTTTCCCTACCTAAGAGAAAATAAACTTCAAGTTCAAGTTCAGGTTTATTGTCATGAGTCCCTGATAGGACAATGAAATTCTTGCTTTGCTTCCGCACACAGAACATAATAGGCATTGACTACAAAACAAATGAATAAATAAACTGATAAAGTGCAAAATGACAGATAATGGGTTATTAATGTTCAGAGTTTTGTCCGAGACAGGTTTAATAGCCTGATGGCTGTGGGGAAGTAGCTATTCCTGAACCTGGTCGTTGCAGTCTTCAGGCTCCTGTACCTTCTACCTGAAGGTAGCAGGGAGATGAGTGTGTGGCCAGGATGGTCTGGGTCCTTGATGATACTGCCAGGCTTTTTGAGGCAGCGACTTCGATAAATCCCCTCGATGGAAGGAAGGTCAGAGTCGATGATGGACTGGGCAGTGTTTACTACTTTTTGTAGTCTCTTCCTCTCCAGGGCACTCAAGTTGCCGAACCAAGCCACGATGCAACCGATCAGCATGCTCTCTACTGTGCACCTGTAGAAGTTAGAGAGAGTCCTCCTTGACAAACCGACTCTCTGTAATCTTCTATGGAAGTAGAGGCGCTGATGTGCTTTCTTGATAATTGAATCGGTGTTCTCGAACCAGGAAAGATCTTCAGAGATGTGCACGCCCAGGAATTTGAAGCTCTTGACCCATTCAACCATCGACCCGTTGATATAAATGGGACTGTGGGTCCCCCTCCTACTCCTTCCAAAGTTCACAATCAGTTCCTTGGTTTTGCTGGTGTTGAGGGCCAGGTTATTGTGCTGGCACCATTTGGACAGTTGCTCGATCTCTCTTCTAAACTCGGACTCATTCCCATCAGTGATACGTCCCATGACAGTGGTGTCGTCAGCGAACTTGATGATGGAGTTCGCACTATGACCGGCTACGCAGTCATGAGTATAGCGTGAGTACAGCAGGGGGCTGAGCACGCAGCCTTCAGGTGCTCCCGTGCTGATTGTTATCGAGTCTGACACATTTCCACCAATACGAGCAGACTAACTTACAATTAGAGGGATTGCAACATTGATTTATCAGTTGGCAGTGCAGTGGAGTGCAGTGGAGTCTGTGAAAAGCACCAAGTTACTGGGAGTGCACATCACAGATGACCAGACATGGTCCACCAACACCATCTCCCTAGTCAAGAAAGCACAGCAACGCCTCCACTTCCTTCGACGGATGAGGAGAGCCGACCTCCCCCTTTCCGCCCTCACCACTTTTTACAGGGGTGCCATTGAGAGCATTCTTACCAGCAGTCTCTCAGTCTGGTATGGCAGTTGCTCTGCTGCTGACCAGAAGGCCCTACAGAGAGCTGCTGAGGGCTCGTGATGCAGCCTACAGAGCCGGTAACACAGCCGCTCTCCGATCCACCAGGACTGCACTGGGAAAAGGAATCAGGGCAGCGAAACGTGCCTTCGCGGGGAAAATCCAGGGACACCTCTGCGACACAGGAGACACCAGGAGGATGTGGAAGGGAATCGAAACATTGACGGGGTACAAGGCAAGGCAGCAGGTAACCGACACGGACACTTCTCTCCCAGATAAATTAAACAACTTCTTTGCTCGTTTTGATGCAGCAAACACCACACCCAAGAGGAGAGCCAGCCCCTGCCTACAAACCGACCAGCCAGTCCTGACCATAGACAAAATGGACACACGGAGAATCCTGTCTAAGGTCATCCTACCAGCAACTAGAGGCAGCCCTGAGCTACTACCTGCCTCTTCAGAGACCCTCGGACTATCTGATCGGACTTTACTGGCTTTGTCTTGCACTAAACGTTATTCCCTCGGTACACATGACCATAAACTAAACTCAAACTAACAATATTTAAAAGATATTTAGATGGGTATATGGATAGGAAAGGTTAAGAGGGATATGGACTAAACGTGGGCAAATGGGAGTAGCTTAGATGGGGCATTTTGGTTGGGAGGGCTGAGTTGGTCCGACGGGCCTGTTTCCATTCTCTGACTGGACCTTTACACTTTGGACTTACCCCGGCTACAGAACGCTCCCGCCATTGCATCGGGGCAACAGGTGAGTGGTGTAATATTGCGTTGGGGGAATGGGTTGCATTGGGGGACCAGGCCTCCAGTGTGACTGGGACCCAACGGGTCCCACTTAGTCTAGTATATTACTAAAACATGCATCTTGTTTGCTTGTTGGTATATATGCGTGCATGTGTGTATGTTCCCGAAACTCCGCCCACATGGTACATGATAGCACTACAATTTTTGGCCCACCTTACTCACCATTGCCCTGTGATGCAAATGAAACAAGATTCGTTCAGATTGATGGTATATTTTACGTTATTCAAATTTCAAAGTTTACAAAAAACACTTTTCCATTTGTCCTGCCCGTCAGCCGTCAGTCACAATTACATCACAATGGGATGCCTAATTTCTTTTTTTTTAATTTGTGATTTTCATTTACATTGATTTTATTTAAAAAAAAACAGTTTCAATCATTTTTATTAACAGCTAATATTGTATTTAGGTTATTTTAAAGAAAAATCACGATTTTCATTGAACGTTTGTTTTTTTTATATAAACATTGCGATTTTCATTGTGGGGGGAGGGGAGGTGAGGAGTGGGGTAGCATGGGGATAGGGGGAGGGGAGGGGGGTATGGAGGGAGAGGGTATATGGAAGGAGGGAGGGAGTGACTGGGTTGGTGAAAGGAGAGGGGGGAGAGGTGAGGGAGGGAGCAGCGGAGGAGGGGAGGAGGAGGAGAGAAGAAGAGGGAGGGTGAAGAGGAGGGGGATGGAGTTCTGGGGGATGAGGAGGAATGGAGGGGGATAGGGGTTGGAAGAGGGATGGCGAGGCAATGGAGGAGCGGAGGGGGAAGAGGGAGGGAGGAAGGGAGGGAGGGGGTGGGGGGGGGAGGAAGCAGAGGAGGGTTGGTGGAGGGTGGGGAGAGGGAGGATAATGGAGGAGTGGAATAGGGGACTGAAGAGGGAGAGTAAGATGCGTTCACATTGATCATATTTTTTACAAGTTATGGCCATTTTGAACTTTAAAAAGTCGCAGTCGTGCTCCCACTCACATGCCGCTCCTGTGCATTTGGGGGAGGGTTGCCGTGACTCGCATCACAATGTTTATTGTGACTGCAAGGCACGAAATTTCGTTCAGACAAGTATCAAGTATCAAGTATCCTTTATTGTCATTCACTGCACATCTCGTATGTGTATGTGACGAATAAACTTGACTTGACTTGACTTGATACTTGATACTTGATATGTGTAAATACTGTATTAATTTTTACTCTAATCCAGAAGAACGGGTTATTTTATTGGCCTGGGGAACAATTTCAATGCTATCTTTCCCTGACGATCCATTAAAGGCTCCCTTTAAATTTAGGGTGAATTCGTTATGGTCTGTGTTCTAGGCTTCAAAATATATCTTCTTACTTCTACAATATTCACGTCTTACATTTTTAAAGCAGGTTTCACTTGGAGAACTCTCTTCCAAATGAATGCAATTCCATTTCATGGACATTATGGAATACTAATGTGTTCATGGTGACTTCATGCTGCTGTTTTATGCTTCATACAGCAGGTGGGTGAATAACCATAATAAAACATTGATTTTAGTAGTACTCGAGTGTCTGATTCAATCTCGTAAACGTTGCTAGCCTAGGGTCTATTTTTTGGAGCAGACACTCCTCCATCATATAGGCTCTGCCCCATTTGTTGCCTCAGCTGGACTCTCCGACCATTTGTGTGGGTACATGTTTTGATTTCTAGAATTGCTTCATTTGTGAATTCACGGACAGATTGCAAATGAATGGTAAACATAGAAACATAGAATTTGTTTAAGAAGGAACTGCAGATGCTGGAAAATCGAAGGTAGACAAAAGTGCTGGAGAAACTCAGCGGGTGCAGCAGCATCTACGGAGCGAAGGAAATAGGCAACGTTTCGGGCCAAAACGTTGCCTATTTCCTTCGCTCTGTAGATGCTGCTGCACCCGCTGAGTTTCTCCAGCACTTTTGTCTACCATAGAAAATAGGTGCAGGAGGAGGCCATTTGGCCTTTCGAGCCAGCACCGCCATTCATTGTGATCTTGGCTGATCATCCACGATCAGTAACCCGTGCCTGCCGTCTCCCCATACCCCTTGATTCCGCTAGCCCCTGGAGCTCTATCTAACTCTCTTTTAAATTCATCCAGTGATTTGGCCTCCACTGCATTCCGTGGCAGAGAATTCCACAAATTCACAATTGTCTGGGTGAAAAAGTTTTTTCTCATCTCAGTTTTAAATGGCCTCCCCTTTATTCTTAGACCGTGGCCCCTGGTTCTGGACTCTCCCATCATAGAGATCATTTTTCCTGCAAAGTTCCACTTGCAGCTTAGAATGTGCTCTTTCATCTCTGCACCCTGGGCTGAGTTGAAAGTATGCCTTATGGTTCATACGTGTACCAGCAACAGTGTATTTAATACAATGATGGGACATTTAGCGTCTGAGGGGGAGAACGGGGGCGAGGGGGAGGTTGTGGATGAAATTACTCAGGATAATATGATTCCAGAGAGTGTCCGATGGATTAAATGTGGTTAAAAACATTTTTAATGGGAGTCGTCTGTGAAATCCATTTCCTGAAACATAATGAGAAATTGGTGGTGGACGTGTTCAGAACAATATTGTTATAAGCAATGAAGGAGAGAGTGCTGGGAATGATCTACAGGCCAGTCGACATCCGTGGGGAAAGGAATAGAGTTGTGCAGAGGATATCCATTTCTTTTTGTTTTTATTTCAGATATATAGCATCTGCCGTTTGCTATTTTTCATTTTGAACCACAGTCAGCTTGTAGAAATTAATTGCAACATTGATATTAAATGGAATAAAGTAAGAAGAAAAAAAACCCACTTGCCTTCATTAAACTTTTCAGTCAATGTCAGTGATCCCATTTTGTCAAAGAAGTGGGTCCAGACAGGATACACTGTTTAGTTTAGTTTAGTTCAGAGATACAGCGCGGAGACGGGCTCCTCGGCCCACCGAGTCCGCACCGACCAGCGATCCCTGCACACACACCAGGGACAATGTACAATTTTACCAAGCCAATGAACCTACAAACCTGTGCGTCTTTGGACTGTGGGAGGAAACAGGAGATCGCGGAGAAAACCCAGCACGTCACGTACGGGAGAACGTACAAACTCCATACAGACGGCACCCGTAGACAAGATCGAACCCGGGTCTCTGGCGCTGTAGGGCAGCAACTCTACCGCTGCGCCACCGTTGCCGCTTTTTGGTGGTGTAATGATAAGGGCTGAGATGCATTGTGTATCAGAACTGTTTGAAGAAGTGTCTCGAACGTGAAATGTCACCCATTCTTCTCTCAAGAGATGCTGCCTGTCCCGCTGAATTACTCCAGCTTTTTGTGTCTACCATCAGTTGATAATGTTATACAGCAAACATTGGACATGGTGCTGCTAGCTAACATTTGTACCGTCCATCCTATGTGCTGCAACAAGCAGATGTAGAAGTCTAGAATGTGTTAACTGTGTTGCTTTCAGACCTGTTCATTAGCCATTAGCATGATGCAGTCCAATGTTTCTGGCCATTATTTTAGTGGACTTTGAATTACCAGACTTGAATCCAATTAATTTGCTTAATCCTTTCCCCCCCCCCCCCCCCCAAGCCATCCAATTGTTATTTTAAGGTCCTCCATCCATCCACCCAGTAATATTGTTCTTTTTGTCAGGCTAAAACCAGAAAATTATGACGATGTGGCCAGCATTTGAGGGTCTGAGCTATAGAGAGAGGTTGAGCAGGCTGGGACTCTATTCCTTAGAGCGCAGGAGGATGAGGGGTGATCTTATAGAGCTGTACAAAATTATGAGACAAATAGAATGGTTAGACGCACAGAGTCTGTTGCCCAGAGTAGGAGAATTGAGAACCAGCAGACATACTGTAGGTTTAATGTGAGGGGGGAATGATTTAATAGGAAACTGAAGGGTAACTTTTTCACGCAAAGGGTGGTGGGTGTATGGAATGGGCTCCGGGAGGAGGTAGTTGAGGCAAGTCATGGTGGTTCAGCAGTAGAGTTGCTGCCTTACAGCGAATGCAGTGCCGGAGACCCAGGTTCGATCCTGACTACGGATGTGGTCTGTCCGGTGTTTGTATGTGCTCCCCGTAATCTGCGTGGGTTTTCTCTGAGATCTTCGGTTTCCTCCCACACTCCAAAGACGTACAGGTTTGAAGGTTAATTGGCTTGGTAAATGTAAAAATTGTCCTTAGTGGGTGTAGGATAGTGTTAATGTGCGGGGTTTGCTGGTCAGCGCGGACCCAGTGGGCTGAAGGGCCTGTTTCCGTGCTGTATCTTTAAACTAAACTGGGACGACAGATGGCGCAATGGGCTAAGTGTTCTGCTGGCGACCAGAAGGTAGCCGGTTCGAATCCCGCTTGGAGTGCATACTGTCGTTGTGTCCTTGGGGCAAAACACTTCACCAACCTTTGCCTGTGTGTAAATGTAATGTAATTATGTGAAGCACTTTGGGGTCAATGCAAGTTGACTAAAAATGTGCTATATAAATAAGATTATTAATTATTAATTATTAAACTAAAGTGTTATCGCAACGTTTAAAAAACATTTATACAGCTACATGGATAGGACAGATTTTGAGCGATATGGGCCCAATAGGCAATATAGGTGCAGGAGCAGGCCATACTTCAAGCCAGCACCACCATTCAATGTGATCATGGCTGATCATCCACAATCAGTACCCTGTTCCTGCCTTCTCCCCATATCCCCTGACTCCACTATCTTCACTAGCCCTATCTAGCTCTCTCTTGAGTTTCCAGAGAACCGGCCTCCACCGCCCTCTGAGGCAGTGAATTCCACAGACTCACAACTCCCTGTGTGAAAAAGTGTTCTTCATTTCCGTTCTAGATGGCTTACCCCTTATTCTTAAACTGTGGCCCCTGGTTCTGGACCCCCAACATCGGGAACATGTTTCCTGCCTCTAGCGTGTCCAAACCCTTAATAATCTTACATGTTTCAATAAGATCCCCTCTCATCCTTCTAAATTCCAGAGTATACATGCCCAGAGGCTTCATTCTCCCAGCATATGACAGTCCCGCCATCCTGGGAATTAATCTTGAGAACCTACGCTGCACTCCCTCCATAGCAAGAATGTCCTTCCTCAAATCTGGAGACCAAAACTGCACGCAATACTCCAGGTGTGGTCTCATTAGGGCCCTGTACAACTGCAGAAGGACCTCTTTGCTCCTATACTCAACTCCTCTTGTTATAAAGGCCAACATGTCATTCGCTTTCTTCACTGCCTGCTGTACCTGCATGCTTACTTTCATTGACTGATGAACAAGGACATCCCGATCCCGTTGTACTTCCCCGTTTCCCGATGCAGGCAGGTGGGACGTGTAGGTGGGACATGTTAGCATGTGCGGGCAAGTTGGGTCGAAGGGACTGGTTCCATTCTATAAGACTCTATGACTCTAAGAAATTCTTATACAGTCATATACTTTTTTTGTTTTTTGAATATTTATTTATTAGAAGCAAATGCACAAAAATAGAACCAACGGCATATAAAATTACACAGTTATTGTACAGCAATTTAAACTTTTTAGCTTGAATAGGAAGAAAAGAAAGGAGAAAAAGCAAGAAAGAGAAAAAGTGAGATGTGCAAAGATAGAACCCCTAGACTACCAAAGTATTGTAGCCAAAGAGTGAATAAATGAAAAATAAGAAGAGAGGCATAGAAAAACAAATAAAAGGACAAAGACAAAGAGAGAAAAAAGTGGTGATATACCTGCCTCACATCCCTCCCCACCTACCTCACCCAACCAATAATTAGATTTAAATCCAAAGTTGTGTGTTGTGCCATGCTATCCTTGTAATAAATCAATGAATGGTGTCCATGTCTTCGAAAAATGATCTGGTTTTTCTGCCAAGACAACTCTAATATTTTCAAGATGTAGCGGCTCGGACAGGTTTATAATCCACATCTTAAGAGTAGGGACTGATGTATGTTTCCAAAATTTAAGTATTTGTTTTTTCGCCGTTATCAGGCCATAATTAAGGAAACGTCTTTGACATCGTGATAGCTCCGAGCAGGTTTCTGAAGTACCTAGAGTGATCAGTTCCGTGTCGGGATACAATTTTATTTTTAGTGTTTTTGAAAAAAATTCAAAAATTCCTCTCCAGAAATTATGTGACTTTATACAAGAGGCAAAGGAATGGGTTATAGTTGCTTCCTGAAGGAGACATTTATCACAAATAGGAGATACATTTGGAAAGATCTTATTCATTTTTGACTTTGAATAATAGAGTCTGTGCAGTATTTTAAATTGAATTAACGAATGCCTAACGTTGATCGAACAGTTGTGTATATATAGAAGGTTCTCCTCCCATCTGTCTTTTAAAATGTTTAGGTCAAGCTCATCTTCCCAAGCTCTTCTAATAACTTCTGACGATGTGGTTTCTATATTTAAAAGGGTGTTATACAATATGATATTAACTTGTTTAACTCTGAGTTTGTATTCATACATTCGTCTAGTGTGCCTGGCAACAAAGATTGATAATCTTGGGTATATGATTTCAGATAGTCTCGTATTTGAAGGTATCTAAAATATTGGCTACCTTTCAGGTGATATCTATATTACCAATACTCTGTTCTTGACCAGTTTTGGCTTTCTGTGCTGTAGTTTCCGAGAGTACGCCGCCACCCACGGCCGTCATTTTTGGCCACCTCGCTCAGAGCCCCCCTCCGCCGCATATGTGCCGAGGATTTCTCCCGTTGATGAAAATTGACAGAGATATTAATGTTTTTACAACATTCCCCATTCTCTCTGCTGCCCCTGCTGGAGGGGGAGGGGGGGGACTATAAAACCAGGAAGTGGTGTGCCTCAATCAGTCTCTGCAAGTGGTGTGCCTCAATCAGTCTCTGCAAGTGGCTCAATCAGAGCTTTGAATGACACTGACAAATGTCTACAGCACTGTGAGTACCCTTAATTTGGTTTGAAAATGAAAATATGGTTAGAGGTAAAAAAGCACTGCCTGCAAATGGTTTTGATTGGGTTTGGGTTGAAGTAAAAAGGCGCCCTCTCTCTCTCTCTCCCCCCCCCCTCCCTCTCCCTCCCCCCCCCCTCCTCCTCTCCCCCCATCCTCCTCTCCTCTCCCCCCCTCCCATCTCCTCTCCCCCCCCCTCACCACTCCCCCCCTCTCTCCCCCCCATCCTCTGCCCCCCCCCCTCTGCCCTCCCCCTCTGCCCCCCCCCTCTTTCCCCTCCCCCCCCCCCCTCCTCCCCCCCCTCTCTCCTCTCTCCCTCCCCCCTCTCCTCCCCCCCCTCCTCCCCTCCCCCCCCCCTCTCCTCCCCCCTCTCCCCCCTCTCCCTCCCCTCCCCCTCTCATAAAAATCTCCAAGTTTTTTAATTCCTAATCTTTCCCAAAGTGTGAACGTTTTGTCTAAAATAGACGGCTTGAACGAAGGGTTGTTGGCAATTGGTGAGGCAAGAGATAAATTTCTCAGTTTAAGGGTTGACTTCACTTGTCTCCAGATTCGTAGGGTGCTGTGGATAATCGGATTTTTCTCATATAGTGTTTTCTTCAAATTTATTGGAGAGAGAAGAATCGCGCCTATATTAAAAGGCGAGCAATCCTCTCTCTCTCAATTATTAACCATTTTACCTGTTGGCATGTGTTGTCCAAACAATAGATTACGTTTTTAATATTCGTTGCCCAATAATAGTATAAAAAAATTGGGGAGAGCCAGTCCACCATTTTCTTTGGGTTTACATAGATGTCGTTTATGGATTCTATATGTTTTATAATCCCAAATAAAGTTTGTGATCAGAGAGTCGAGTTTAAAAAAAAAAAAAAAAAAAATTTAGGAAGATAAGTCGGTATTGATTGAAATAAGTACAGGATTTGTGGGAGGAAGATCATCTTTATGGCATTTATTCTGCCTATGAGAGACATCGGAAGCGTTTTCCAAAATTGAGTAAGGGCATTTAGTTAGGTAATTAAAGGAGGAAAGTTTGTTTGAAATAGAGAAGTGTATTTTCTAGTTACGTGAACTCCAAGATATTTAAATTTTTCCGTAGCAATTCTGAAAGGGAATTTTAGGAGGTGTGTCAGCTCTTGATGTTTTATTGACATAATTTCACTTTTGTTCCAATTGATTCAATATCCTGAAAAGGAACCGAATTCCTCTATAAGATTTAGTATACTTGGAATGCTAACTTGGGAATTGGCGGTATAGAGCAATACATCATCTGCATATAATGATATTTTATTATTGGAATATTTAGTGTTGTAGCCGTGAATATTCATATACTGAGGAAACAATTCTAATTTGTGTTTGAGGCATTATTAATACATTGGAATACAGATGGTGGAATTTACATTGTACCTCAACCATTTTGCTGTGGTAGCACATTCTGGACAAAAGCATTCACTAAAGATTTGATCTCATCTTTGTTTTAGACTGCACTCTTATGCACCAAGGAAATCAGGATACCAACTCTCCAACTTGGAGTCCAAAGACAGCGAATTTAATGACGAGTCTCCTTTACTGAAGGTCATTTCTCAAGGGAATGGGTGAGTTACAAAATAAAATTGTTTAGCCTCAACTGACAAGTAAACCAGTTGGTAGAGGGGCTGGGGGGTGATCATCTACCAAAGGATGCAAAGGAAAGTGCAAAATGTGTAGGAAGGAACTGCAGATGCTGGTAACGCACCGAAGATTGACGGAGGGACTGGTCAGGGTCAGGCAGCATCTCTGGAGAGAAGGAATATGTCTCGACCCGAAACGTCATCCATTCCTTCTCTCAAGGGGAAGTGGAAATGATTGTTTGCAGCAGATCTTAATTGGCATCGAGAAATATGCTGGCTGATGGCACAACTTTAACACTGGGAAATCTGCTGTTTGAACAAGTTACTGGTTAGAGCTGGTGCAGGATCCAAGAGCCATTTAAAGTCACAGAGTCATACAGCAGGGAAACAGGCCCTTTGGCCAACCTGTCCATACTGACCAAGGTGCCCCATCTGTGCTCAATTTAATTCCATTCCGTAATTACTGTTTTTTATTACTTTAGAGATACAGCATAGAAATGATTAACGATTACATTTGCTGGACAGTGGTGGCGTAAAGCTGGCAGATTGGACCACAGAGAGATAGCTTGGGGTCGATGGACTGAATACAATTCTTCTCTGTCCTTTCTCAATAACGTCAGTGAGATCTGAATAGGCTATTGGATACTGAAAAACATAATTCAGAGAGGGATGAGATGAGAAAGATACAACACACAGAACAAATCCAGAAAATGCTGGAAGAACTCAGTAGGACCAGCAGCGTCTGTGGGGAGGGAATTGAATCAACATTTCAGTCAAGGACCTTTCACTGGAACTGGAAGTTTAGGAAAGCAAGCGTTTGTTAAACATTGCATGTAGGGAGTGGAGAAGAGAGGACAGAGTACGTGAATGAGATATATATCCAAGAAACATTGAAATATAGCAGCACATTTTGATTTGACTCTGCGACTCTATAACTCTATGACATATGGAGAAGAAAAAGGTGTTTCAGTTTAGTTCATCGTCACATGTACGGAGGTGCAGTGAAAAGTTTTTGTTACTTTAGATTATTCAATCTGCTATTGAATCCCAATGACTACAACATTCACAATGGATGATGAGGTCCTATCCCTCTGGAGACTTTGCGCCCCAGCCAAGGTTTCCGTGCGGTTCCCGGAGGTTGCAGGTGGTTGCCGGAGGTTGCGGGTAGTGGAAGCAGATAGGGAGACTGAGGAAAAACCTCCGGGAACCGCACGGAAACCTTGGCTGGGGCGCAAAGTCTCCAGAGGTTTCCGTTCAGGTTTCCTAAGTGGGACAGGGGCATTACTCTAATTCTCCATCTCACTCTCACTCTGACCTGTGTTCCACCCACAACATTGCTCCAATGATGTCCAGAGGTTTGCGTTCAGGTTTCCTAAGTGGGGCAGGGACATTAGATTGAGGCAGAGATAGATAGATTCTTGATTAGTACCGGTGTCGGAGGTTATGGGGAGAAGGCAGGAGAATGGGGTTAGGAGGGAGGGATAGATCAGCCATGATTGAATGGCGGAGTAGACTTGATGGGTCAAATAGCCCAATTCTACATGACCTTAAGGCATCTGGGTTCCCCTTACGGACTGAATGGAGGAGTTCTGCAAAGCAGTCACCCAACCTGCCATTAGTTTCACTAATGCAATACAATAAAATGTACCAATGCACTCAAATATACAACATTTGGCCACACCAATGTAGGCACAAGCATTATTGAGACATGCAAGTACTGTCTATATTGAAATATATTATTGAGTAAAAGTGGGTCAATGAAAATTTGCAACATGGAGAAATGCATCTTTGTCCTGAGTATCACTGCATAAAATATTTAGGAGTTTTGTTATTCTAAGATTTTTTAACTCTCTGGGTGCAATTTTCCATTCTGTAGCCTTGAAGCTGAATGCATCTTCTTATCTCTTTCCAACCCACTATAAATCCTAAATATATACCCAGGAGCATGTTTAGTAAGATTTTGAGATATATACTGCAGAACTTGGAGTGCATGAACAGAGATGGTCGATTTCAGAAATTCATCATTGCATTGGCGAGTATTTAGAATAATTTAGTTTAGTTGAGAGATTCAGTGCGGAAACAGGCCCTTCAGCCCATTGAGTCCATGCCGACCAGCAATCCCTGCACACTTATGCTGTCCTACAATTTACAATTATACCCAGCCATTTAACCTACAAACCTCTATGTCTGTAGAGTGTGGGAGGAATCCAGAGAAAACCCACGCAGGTGACTGGGAGAATAGACAATAGGTGCAGGAGTAGGCCATTCGGCCCTTCGAGCCAGCACCGCCATTCAATGTGATCATCCCCAATCACCAGCAGGGGAGGACAAAGGGCTTACTTAGGAAAAATAAATTATGAAAGAAAACTGGCAGGGAACATAAAAACTGACTGCAAAAGTTTTTATAGATATGTGAAAAGAAAGAGATTAGTTAAAACAAATGTAGGTCCCTTGCAGTAAATTGGGTAAATTGAATGGATTGAAGGCCGATAAATAATCTTTCAAAACTCTTTAGATTCTGGAGTAGTTCCTGAGGATTGGCGGGTAGCAAACGTAACCCCACTTTTTAAGAAGGGAGGGAGAGAGAAAATGGGTAATTACAAACCAGTTAGTCTAACATCGGTAGTGGGGAAACTGCTAGAGTCAGTTATTAAAGATGGGATAGCAGCACATTTGGAAAGTGGTGAAATCATTGGACAAAGTCAGCATGGATTTACGAAAGGTAAATCATGTCTGACGAATCTTATAGAATTTTTCGAGGATGTAACTAGTAGCGTGGATAGGGGAGAACCAGTGGATGTGGTGTATCAGGACTTCCAGAAGGCTTTCGACAAGGTCCCACATAAGAGATTAGTATACAAACTTAAAGTACATGGCATTGGGGGTTCAGTATTGATGTGGATAGAGAACTGGCTGACATACAGGAAACAAAGAGTAGGAGTAAACGGGTCCTTTTCACAATGGCAGGCAGTGACTAGTGGGGTACCGCAAGGCTCAGTGCTGGGACCCCAGCTATTTACAACATATATTAATGATCTGG
Organism: Leucoraja erinaceus; assembly: GCF_028641065.1. Classification (NCBI taxonomy): domain Eukaryota; kingdom Metazoa; phylum Chordata; class Chondrichthyes; order Rajiformes; family Rajidae; genus Leucoraja; species Leucoraja erinaceus. The sequence continues at coordinate 3,716,327 of NC_073382.1, forward strand.
ATGTGGGAATTGAAGGCAATATCTCCAAGTTTGCGGATGACACTAAGCTGGGGGGCAGTGTTAGCTGTGAGGAGGATGCTAGGAGACTGCAAGGTGACTTGGATAGGCTGGGTGAGTGGGCAAATGTTTGGCAGATGCAGTATAATGTGGATAAATGTGACGTTATCCATATTGGTGGCAAAAACAGGAAAGCAGACTATTATCTAAATGGTGGCCGACTAGGAAAAGGGGAGATGCAGCGAGACCTGGGTGTCATGGTACACCAGTCATTGAAAGTAGGCAGGTTACACAAAAAAGCTGGAGAAACTCAGCGGGTGCAGCAGCATCTATGGAGCGAAGGAAATAGGCAACGTTTCGGGCCGAAACCCTTCTTCAGACTGATCGGGGGCGGGGGTGGGGGGGGACAAGAAAGGGAAAAGGAGGAGTAGCCCGAAGGCTGGGGGATGGGAGGAGACAGCAGGGGGGCTGAGGAAGGGTAGGAGACAGCAAGGACTAACAAAATTGGGAGAATTCGATGTTCATGCCCCCGGGGTGCAGACTCCCCAAACGGAATATGAGGTGCTGTTCCTCCAATTTCCGGTGCTGCTCGCTGTGGCCATGGAGGAGACCCAGGACAGAGAATACTCTCTAGAATTTAGGAGATTTTGAGGGGATCTTATAGAAACTTACAAAATTCTTAAGGGGTTGGACAGGCTAGATGCAGGAAGATTGTTCCCGATGTTAGGGAAGTCCAGGACAAGGGGTCACAGCTTAAGGATAAAGGGGAAATTCTTTAAAACCGAGATGAGAAGAACTTTTTTCACACAGAGTGGTGAATCTCTGGAACTCTCTGCCGCAGAGGGTAGTCGAGGCCAGTTCATTGGCTATATTTAAGAGGGAGTTAGATGTGGCCCTTGTGGCTAAAGGGATCAGGGGGTATGGAGAGAAGGCAGGTACGGGATACTGAGTTGGATGATCAGCCATGATCATATTGAATGGCGGTGCAGGCTCGAAGGGCCGAATGGCCTACTCCTGCACCTAATTTCTATGTCTCTATGTGTCTATCACTACCCCGTTCCTGGCTTCTCCCCTTATCCCCTGACTCCGCTATCTTTAAGAGCCCTATCCAGCTCTCTCTTGAAAGCATCCAACGAACCTGCCTCCACCACCCTCTGAGGCAGAGAATTCCACAGACTCACAACCCTCTGTGAGAAAAATTGTTTCCTCGTCTCCGTTCTAAATGACTTACCTCTCATTCTTAAACTGTGGCCCCTGGAGCTGGACTACCCCAACATCGGGAACATGTTTCCTGCCTCCAGTGTGTCCAAACCCTTAACAATCTTATATGTTTCAATAAGATATCCTCTCATCCTTCTAAACTCCAGAGTGTACAAGCCCAGCCGCTTCATTCTCTCAGCATTTGACAGTTCCACCATCCCGGGAATTAACCTTGTAAGCCTACGCTGCACTCCCTCAATAGCAAGAATGTCCTTCCTCAAATTAGGGGACCAAGAACATTTAAACTCCGTACAGACAAGCACCCGCAGTCGGGATCGAGCACTAATAAGACTTCATTACATTTAGCAGAGATTATATGTTTGCACAGATGTGACATTTTGTTAACATGAGCACCATAACAGTTGGCACCAGAGGATCAAGATTAAGTAGGATTAACTTGCTACTTGCGAGGTTTTAAATTGGCCAGACAGAGCGGAGGGACCCAAAGCAACAGTGTGGCAGATGGGGAAATAGCGCCTGATGTTTCAGGTCAGGATTAATGGAGCAGGGGGTAAAATAGCTGGAGAAGAGAGGTGCGGGTGGGACAAAGTCTGGTAGAGATGGTGGCATAGAGCCAGTGACCTGGATTAGATCCTGACTATGGTTGCTGCCTGTATGGAGTTTGTACCTTCTCTCCGTGACCTGCGTGGGTTTTCTCCAAGGTCTTTGGAACTCCACAGACATATAGGTTTGTAGGATGATTGGCTCGGTAAAAATATATAAATGTAAAAAATTGTCCCCAGTGTGTGTAGGGTAGTGCTAATGTGCGGGGGCCAGTGGTCAGCACGAACTCGATGGGTCGAAAGGCCTGTTTCCGCACTGTATCTCTAAACTAAACTAAACTGATAGGTGGGTACAGATGAGAGGGGATAATTGGCAGATGGATAGTGACGAAGGCCAGAGATGAAACGGAGACAAAAGGGCGTCAGATAAGGAGTGAAATGCACAGCTGAAGGGAGAGGTACGGGTGTAAGTTGTTGGGCGGAGGAGCAAAGAGAGGGGATTGAGGACCTGGAGATGCGATAGTGCAGGAAATTCAATATACTATATAACCATATAACAATTACAGCACGGAAACAGGCCATCTCGGCCCTTCTAGTCCGTGCCAAACACTTATTCTCACCTAGTCCCATCTACCTGCACTCAAACCATAACCCTCCATTCCTTTCCCGTCCATATACCTATCCAATTTATTTTTAAATGATAAAATCAAACCTGCCTCCACCACTTCCACTGGAAGCTCATTCCACACAGCTACCACTCTCTGAGTAAAGGAGTTCCCCCTCATGTTGCCCCTAAACTTTTGTCCCTTAATTCTCAAATCATGTCCTCTTGTTTGAATCTTCCCTACTCTCAGTGGGAAAAGCTTATCCACGTCAACTCTGTCTATCCTTCTCATAATTTTAAAGACCTCTATCAAGTCCCCCCCCCCCCCCCCTTAACCTTCTGTGCTCCAAAGAATAAAGCCCTATCTTGTTCAACCTTTCTCTGTACAAATGGTTTCTTTAGCTCTACCAATCTCTCAAAGATCATCCTGCAAAGAGCCAAGGACACTGATGATGACACCAAGGTCAGTGAGGGAAGCAACACCCACAGAAAGAAACACTCAAAAAATCACGTGGCCAAACTCCAGGACAAGGGGTCATAGCTTAAGGATAAGGGGGAAATCTTTTAGGACCGAGATGAGGAAAACTTTTTTCACAAAGAGAGTGGTGAATCTCTGGAACTCTCTGCCACAGAGGGTAGTTGAGGCCAGTTCATTGGCTATATTTAAGAGGGAGTTAGATGTGGCCCTTGTGGCTAAAGGGATCAGGGGTTTGGAGAGAAGGCAGGTACAGGATACTGAGTTGGATGATCAGCCATGATCATATTGAATGGCGATGCAGGCTCGAAGGGCCGAATGGCCTACTCCTGCACCTAATTTCTATGTTTCTATGTCTATGTTTCAATCTCAATCAAGATCCAAAGGACATAGATTTAAGGCGGGGGGGGGGGGAGATTTTATAGGAATCTGAGGGCACTTTTTTACACAAAGGGTGGTGGGTGTATGGAACGAGCTGCCACAGGAGGAAGTTGAACACAACATTTAAAAAAAAAAACATTTGGATAGGGACTCGGATGGGATAGTTTTTTGTTTAGTTTATTGTCACGTACTGAGGTCTAGTGAAAAGCTTTTGTTGTGTGCTAACCAGTCATCAGAAAGACTGGACATAATTACAATTGAGCCACCCATGGTGTACAGATACACGATCAAGGGAATTATGTTTAGTGGAAGATAAAATTCAGTAAAGTCCGATTAAAGATAGTCCAAGGGTCTCCAATGAGATAGATAGTAGCTCAGGACCAAATGCAGGCCGGTGGGACGAGTGTAGATGGGGCATGTTGGTCAGCATGGGGAAGTTGGGCCGAAGGGTCTGTTTCCACGCTGTATGACTCCATGACTTTCCTGCGGGTATCATTCATCACCCTACTTCATTGAAACATACTGATCTCATTGAAACATACAAGATTGTTAAGGGTTTGGACACGCTAGAGGCAAGAAACATGTTCCCAATGTTGGGGGAGTCCAGAACCAGGGGGCACAGTTTAAGAATAGGGAGTAAGCCATTTAGAACGGAGACGAGGAAACACTTTTTCTCACAGAGAGTTGTGTGAGTCTGTGGAATTCTCTGCCTCAGAGGGCGGTGGAGACCGGTTGTCTGGATGCTTTCAAGAGAGAGTTAGATAGAGTGCTTAAAGATAGCAGAGTCAAGGAATATGGGGAGAAGGCAGGAACAGGGTATTAATTGTGGATGATCAGCCATGATCCAATCGAATGGCGGTGCTGGCTTGTGAGGCCTAATAGCCTACTCCTGCACCTATTGTCTATAATCAAGAATCTATCTTTCTCTGCCTTCAAAACATCCATTGATTTGGCCTTCACAGCCTTCAGTGGCAAAGAATTTCCACAGGTTCGCCACCTTGGGTGTTTATGCGTGCTATTTTCGTGATATTTATTTTAGTTGTTTATCTTTTAATATTTTACCTTGTATGTATCGTTAGCTTTTAGAAATGTTTGAATGGTGCACTGACTGGCTGACATTTTTAAATTTCGTTGTACATGGTTCATGTTACAATGACAATAAAGAAACTATTCTATTCTATTCTATTCTATTCTGACTAAAGAAATTCATCCTCATCTCCATCCTAAAGGAACATCCTTTAATTCTGAGGCTATGATCTATGGTCCTAGGCTCTTCCACGAGGGAACATCCTCTCCATATCCACTCTATCCAGGTCTAGATGAGAACGAGGGCTCTTGAAATAGCAGAGTCAGGGGATCTGGGGAGAAGGCAGGAACGGGGTACTGATTGAGGATGATCAGCCATGATCACATTGAATGGTGGTGCTGGCTCGAAGGGCCAAATGGCCTACTCCTGCACCTATTGTCTATTGTCTATATTTCGCCGCAGCTATCTGTTGGAGTCTTCGCCTTAGCACAGCGGAAGAATTTGTACAGGCCATTGCACAGTTGCAAAACAGCAAGGCCTCAGGATTTAGATAGCACATTTCAGGATCGTGTTACGTCTCAGAGTGTTTTACAGCACTGAATAGCTTTCAAATTATTGCTAATGTCCTCAATTTGTGTGTGGCAGATGAACCACAAAATAAATGGCCAAATGATCAGATTTAGTACCATTGGTTGAGAGTTCAGTGTTGGTCAGCACACTGGGGAGGACATTGATTTGCGATTCCTTGCTCACCGCATTACTCTTGCAAGCTGCAATAAAATCTAAATCAACTACGTTAATGCGAAAGAACATTCTTCTGTGAGCCGAGCAAGTTCAGCAATCTAAATTCCTGCTAGCCTGTTCATTCCTTAACAATGTGTCATTCCCTGTAGAATTAACAGGGTTGGAAAAGTCTATGGGGAGAATTGGGTGAAAATGAATCAAAAGCAATGATGGATGATCACGATACAAGGCCGTTGGATGTGCCAATTCTTAAATGTTATTGTGAAGGTTTTGTTAATCAAAGAAAGTGAAAATATTAATGTGGGCAAATGTAATGAACTTAGGTGGGCATTTTTAGTCAGCATAGACAAGTTGGGCTGAAGCGCCTGTTTCTGAACTGTGACTTCCTCCATTAGAAACATAGAAACATAGAAATAGGTGCAGGAGTAGGCCATTCGGCCCTTCGAGCCTGCACCGCCATTCAATATTATCATGGCTGATCATCCAACTCAGTATCCCGTACCTGCCTTCTCTCCATACCCCCTGATCCCCTTAGCCACAAGGGCCACATCTAACTCCCTCTTAAATATAGCTCCCTCTTAAATACATCCCCAAATAGGCGCCTTATCTCAGAGCTATTTGCATTATGTGGAACCAGGCCAAATTGGTGTAACACAGCCTTGTGTAAATTAAATCTATGCATAATTGTAATCTTAAGAGCTGGCAAGTGGGACTAGTGTAGATGGGTCATGTTAGCCGGTGTGGGCAAGTTGGGCCGAAGGGTCTGTTTCCACATTGTATTACACTATGAACTAGAGACAAGGGCTACATTAGCAAAACATACAGGATATCCTGAATTTTCCACGTCCTTCCTATAATTGGAATAGTTGCAATTTTCAGAGAATTATTATAAGAAAAAAATTAAAAAGTTTGTTTGCTGCCTGATGCAATCTTTGTGGCTGGCATTCAAATTCATAATTTCTCTGACATTGTAATATCCCAAAATAGGCGCCTTATCTCAGAGCTTATTTGCATTGTAAGTAAGTGCAAGATCAGCAAACTAAAAATGACTTCAATTGATTAAGGTGTCAAAACCATTGTTTTATTGCTGCTGCAGTTTGTGGCACGACATTTTTGCTCATTTCAACTCTTTAGTATAGCATGGGATAATTTTATGCCTTTTTAGTATATAAATGGTATGATGCTGTGCTAATGGATGTGTTTAAATTCCACCTTGATGGCTTAAGACTTAGTTAAGAAAACCCGGAGGTTAAAAATCCGGTGATGGCAAAAAGGTTCATGGAAGTGTTGGCTTTTACAAGATACATAATGCCTTCATAAGGAGAAGGAATCTTGCTATCATTTGTGACTCCATCATAGTGGTGCCTAGGACCAGAAGATTAATGTTCAAGGGAAGAGATAGGAAGTTTAGAGGAAGTTTTGAGGAATAATCTTTTCATCCATAGAATGGTTGGAACCTGAGGGATGGTGGAGAAAGCGGCCCTCACAATATTTAAGAAGCATCTAGACAACCACTTGAAGTTTCTTCCCAGCAGTTATCAGGCAACTGAACCACCCTTCCACAACCAGAGAGCAGTCTTGAACTGCTATCTACCTCATTGGAGATGCTCGGACTATCTTTCATTGGACTTTATCTTGCACTAAACGTTATCCACCTTATTCCTTTTTATCATGTATCTGTACACTGGATGGCTCGATTGTAATCATGTACAGGTACAGGATACTGAGTTGGATGATCAGCCATGATCATATTGAATGGCGGTGCAGGCTCAAAGGGCCGAATAATAATAATAATAATAACTTTATTTATAAAGCGCTTTTAGACAACATCAGTTACCACAAAGTGCTGTACATGGGAAGTCAACAAAAAGTTATTACAAACTACTAAAACCATTAAGATGACAGGACTATAAAAACAGTAAAAATTAAAAGACATTAAAAGCACTAAAACAGGAACAAAGTCTCAGCCAGTGTCGAAAGCCAGTGAATAAAGGTGAGTTTATAGGGAGGATTTAAAGATGGACAGTGAAGGGGCCTGTCTGATCTGCAGCGGCAAGGTGTTCCAGAGTGCCGGGGCAGCAACAGAAAAGGCTCTATCCCCTCTGAGCTTCCGCTTAGACCTTGGTACCAAACGAATGGCCTACTGCACCTATTTTCTATGTTTCTATGTTTCTATGTCTTTCCGTTGAATGGTTAGCAAGCACCAAATGATTTCTCATTGTATCTCAGTACACGTGACGATAAACGATAAGCTAAACTGAACTAAAACCTCAAAGTAAGGACCAAATGCTTTCAAATGGGATGAATATGGATGGATACTTGATGGTCGGCGTGGACATGGGCGGGCTGAAGGGCTTGCTTCTGTGCTGACTCAATGACATTCAGTGAAGAGGGAGACACATCAGGGTGACCATTCATTGTAGTACTGATGGAGTACTACACTAAAGGCGGCACGATGGCGTAACAGCAGACCAACTGCTTTACAGCGCCAGAGATCCGGGTTCGATCATTGACAGGTAAAATGATTGCAAATTTCAATGTTGAAAGGAATGGAGATTAAAAAAGGCATCTTTTGTTGTTCCTGCTAAATCGGCCACGTGGGAGTAGCTGAACTCCAAAATCTCTCTCCCATCTGAATTTCTGGTGAAGCATTTAATGTTCATTCGCTTGCATGCTGTGTCTTTAGTGCATACGAGGGGATGGCAAACTTCTAATTCCTTACTAATTTATAGTACTTCTCAAAAAGAAGGGATTGACAATAGACAATAGACAATAGGTGCAGGAGTTGGCCATTTGGCCCTTCGATCCAGCACCGCCATTCACCGTAATCATGGCTGATCATCCCTAATCAGTACCCCGTTCCTGCCTTCTCCCAATATCCCCCGACTCCGCTATTTTTAAGAGCCCTATCTAGCTCTCTCTTGAAAGCATCCAGAGAACCTGCCTCCACCTGAGGCAGAGAATTCAACAGGCTCACCACTCTGTGAGAAAAAGTGTTTCCTCGTCTCCGTTCTAAATGGCTTACTCCTTATTCTTAAACTGTGGCCCCCCCTGGTTCTGGACTCCCCCAACATCGGGAACATGTTTCCTGCCTCTAGCGGGCCCATCCACATTAACGGGACGGAGGTGGAACGTGTTTCCAGCTTCAGGTTCCTGGGTGTCAACATCTGCGATGACCTCTCTTGGACCCACAATACCTCAACTCTGGTCAAGAAAGCTCACCAGCGTCTCTTCTTCCTGAGGAGACTGAAGAAGGTCCATCTGTCTCCTCAGATCCAGGTGAACTTCTACCGCTGCACCATCGAGAGCATCCTTACCAACTGCATCACAGTATGGTACGGCAACTGCTCTGTCTCCGACCGGAAAGCACTGCAGAGGGTGGTGAAAATTGCCCAACGCATCACCGGTTCCTCACTCCCCGCCATTGAGTCTGTCCAAAGCAAGCGTTGTCTGCGAAGGGCGCTCAGCATCGCCAAGGACTGCTCTCACCCCAACCATGGACTGTTTACCCTCCTACCACCGGGAGGCGCTACAGGTCTCTCCGTTGCTGGGCCAGCAGGTCCAGGAACAGCTTCTTCCCTGCGGCTGTTACATTACACCTCACTGTACCTCGGTGATTGCCAATCAACCCCCCCCTCCCCGGACACTCCTCCCACCAGGAAAAAAAAAATATTATGACTGTGTGCATGTAAATAGATTTATTTATTGCTCATATTTATGTCGCTCTTCTAGGGAGATGCTAACTGCATTTCGTTGTCTCTGTACTGTACACTGCACAATGACAATAAAATTGAGTCTGAATCTGATCTGAATCTGAATCTGAAGCCTTTAACAATCTTATATGTTTCAATGAGATTCCCTCTCATCCTAAACTCCAGAGTGTACAAGCCCAGCCGCTACATTCTCTAGGCATATGACCGCCCCCCCATCCCGGAAATTAACCTTGTAAACCTACGCTGCACTCCCTCAATAGCAAGAATGTCCTTCCTCAAATTAGGATTGAGTTATAGAAACCCCACAAATTCCTGTTTGCATGCATTCCACTATTGAGTGGTTTGTATAAAAATGGACTCTCAATTTGTAGGTGCAGGCACACTTGAATGTAAAAGGAACTTGTTCAAAATAAAGATGAGCTTTAGTTTTAGTATGTGGAACAGGACAGCACAAGAACAGGCCCTTTGGCCCACTATGCCTGTGCTGAAGACCATCTTTTGTCTCTGTGCATAATCCATATTCCTCTTTTCCCTGAATAAATGTGCACATCCGAACACATTTTAAATATCATAATACCATATGCCTCAACCACTAACCCTGGCAGCGTGTTCCAAGCACTCACTACTCTCTGTGTAAAAGAAAAAGTTACCCCACACATCTCCTTTAAACTTTTCTCCTTTAGCCATAAAGTTATGCCCTCTACATCCTGGGGGAAAAGGTTCTGACTGTCTTTCCCGTCTATGCCTCTTATCATTTTATATTGTTCTATCAGGGCTTCCCGCATCCTCTGGCATTCCAGAGAAAACAATTCAAGTGTTCAACCTCTCCCTGTAGATAACCATATAATCATATAACAATTACAGCACGGAAACAGGCCATCTCGACCCTTCTAGTCCGTGCCGAACACGTATTCTCCCCTAGTCCCATATACCTGCGTTCAGACCATAACCCTCCATTCCTTTCCCGTCCATATAACTATCCAATTTATTTTTAAATTATAAAAAACGAACCTGCCTCCACCACCTTCACTGGAAGCTCATTCCACACAGCCACCACTCTCTGAGTAAAGAAGTTCCCCCTCATGTTACCCCTAAACTTCAGCCCCTTAATTCTGAAGTCATGTCCCCTTGTTTGAATCTTCCCTCCTCTCAGTGGGAAAAGCTTATCCACATCAACTCTGTCTATCCTTCTCATCATTTTAAAGACCTCTATCAAGTCCCCCCTTAACCTTCTGCGCTCCAAAGAATAAAGCCCTAACTTGTTCAACCTTTCTCTGTAACTTAGTTGCTGAAACCCAGGCAACACTCTAGTAAATCTCCTCTGTACTCTCTCTATTTTGTTGACATCCTTCCTATAATTAGGCGACCAAAATTGTACACCATACTCCAGAATTGGCCTCACCAATGCCTTGTACAATTTTAACATTACATCCCAACTTCTATAATACCTCCTAATCCAGGCAATATTCTGGTAAACCTCCTCTGTACCCATTCTAAAGCCTCCACATCCTTGCTCTAGTGGGGTGAATAGAACTGCATGCAATATTGCAAATGTGGCCGAACCAACGTCCTACAAAGTTGCATACGTTGCATTTTAGCATTATATTTAGTTTAGTTTAGTGTAAGAGATACAGCGCAGAAGCAGGCCCTTCAGCCCACCGAGTGCACAACGAACAATGATCCCCGCACGTTAACACTACCCTACACGCACCAGGCACCATTATTACGGTTACACCAAGCCAATTAACCTGCAAAACCTGTACGTCTTTGGAGTGTGGGAGGTAACCGAAGATTTCGAAGTAAACCCACGCAGGTCACGGGGAGAAGGGGGAGAACGTACAAAGTCCGTACAGACAGCACCCATAGTCAGAATCGAACCCGGGTCTCTGGCGCTGCAAGGCAGCAACTCTACCGCTGCGCCAACAATAACATTTCCATGCATTAAATATTTGGATGGTTTACATGCAGCCCTAGAGCATGACGTTTCTCCAGATCTGGCACCATTAAATAGTAAATATTGCAAACCTACATCAGGCAGTGGGAATTGAAATATGTTATTTGTCCTGAGGACATGATAGGCAGATAATGTATTTGTTCAAACAGAATACTGGAAGAATTCATCAGGGAGGTCCAGATATTGATACTGACTACATAAAATGTTATTTTTTTTATTACATTAAAATAATAACCTTCTTTAGTAAAACATGAAGAACAGCAGGATCTCAATAGACCAGGGAGTATCAGTGGAGGGAAAAGGACAGACTAGATTACATCTGCGGCACATCATTGTGGTACATCTGCATGCCACAAACCATCGAAGATAGACACAAAATGCTGGAGTAACTCAGCGGGACAGGCAGCATCTCTAGATAAAAGGAATGGGTGACGTTTTGTGTCCAGACCCAAGTAGTTGACCCAAGTGGAGTACAAGGAGCTGTTCATCCAAGTGGCCCCTCTCTGGCAACAGAGGAGCCTGGGAATGGTAAGGTTGGTATGGGAAGAAGAAGGGTATTAAAATGGCTAGCAACTCTTAATGTTAATGCAGAAAAAGACTACAGGTACTGTAGAAGGGGGAATACAAATATTGTGGTACATCAGCATAGATACGTAGACAATAGGTGCAGGAGTAGGCCATTCGGCCATGCGAGCCAGCACCGCCATTCAAGTTGATCATGGCTGATCATCCACAATCTGTACCCCCCCGTTCCTGCCTTCTCCCCATATCCCTTGATTCCGCTAGCCCTAAGAGCTCTATCAAACTCACTTTTGAATTCATCCAGTGAATCAGCCTCCACTGCCTTCTGAGGCAGAGAATTCTACAAATTCACAATCCTCTGAGTGAAAAGGTTTTTCCTCATCACAGTTCTAAATGGCTTGCTCTCTTATTCTTATACCGTGGCCCCTGGTTCTGGACTACCCCAACGTCGGGAACATGTTTCCTGCATCTAGCGTGTCCAATCCCTTAATAATATTATATGTTTCTATAAGATCCCCTCTCCCCTCTCATTCTTCTAAATTCCAGTGAATACAAGCCCAGTCGCTCCATTCTTTCATCATAGGACAGTCCTGCCATCCCGGGAATTAATCTTGTGAACCTACGCTGCACTCCCTCAATTGCAAGAATGTCATTCTTCAATTTAGGGGACCAAAACTGCACACAATACTCCAGGTGTGATCTCAGCAAGGCCCCTGTACAACTGCAGAGGTTTATAAAGGTAACCTCAACTATGAACTGTCTTTAGATGAACAAAGGACATTATTTTGCACTGGTATTGTGATTATTAATTTTTTGAATTGTGTTAATTATGCATTATCCTTGTGTATTGTGTTTGTAGGCCTATTAGCCTGCTGTAAGTAAGAATTTCATTATTCTGTTATTGGTACACATAAGAATGAATGAATGAATACTTTATTGTTACATGTGACAAGTCACAGTGAAATTCTTGCAAGGTATGCAAATAGTCGCCACACAAAGGGCGACAATGACACACACTTGACCCTTGACTCTCATTGTATGTTAATTGTCAATTTTAAGCCTGGTTGGACTGTGAAGCACCTATCCCAATCTGTGCAATGTCTCCTGTGTACGGTTGTCAACGTTGATCGTCCTGTTGCATCTTGGAGAGAGGTGAAAGTAAGGTTTTTTTTCCAGGAAAAACTACTTGACACTTCGTGAAAGGGATTACCTGGCCCCCGATGAGTTGTGGGAATGCAGCTCAAGTGAACTGGAAGGCAGGGGCCGACTGGGAAGTGAGGTGGGTTGGCTCTCGGCATCTAACTCCTCTGAGAAGTGTGACATCCTGGACAGTCTTCATCTGAACTTCAAACTTCCCAACCCACTGAGGTAACCACTATTCTGTTCTGCCATTGCATTTCATTAATGAGTCGGCATTAATAATTTGTTTTCTTTCCTGCTGTTGCTATTTTCTACTGCTCTTTCCTGTGGCTTTGATATTATTTAATGCAGTTTCTCAGGAATAATACTATATATATATTAATATATGTATATTTATATAATCTAGTTACAATAATAATTTGCACACACACATCCCTGAAATTCTTTTTATGGCTATATAAAATACATAAATATGTGTGTGTGTGTGTGTATATGTGTGTATATATATGTATATGTATGTGTATATATATATATATATATATGTATGTATATATATATATGATACATGATACCACGCATAACCATATAACCATATAACAATTACACACACACACACCACACACACAAGTCACACACACCCACCCACCTGCCACACTCACACCATAACCACACCACGCACACACATCCATATATATCCAATTTATATACAGTAGACCCAAAACCTGCCTCCACCACTTCCACTGGTGTCATTACCACTCAGATATTATATTACCCCTAAACTTCTGTCAGGAATTCTACTGTCCTCTATATTAATATATGTATATTCAAAGTAATCTAAGCTACAATACATAATCTGTCTATCCCTCACATCATTTTAAAGCCCTCTATCAAATTCCCTTTTTCTGGCTATATAAAGACCTACATAAATATGTGTGTGTGTTGTATATGTGGCAACATATATGTAGTAAATATCCTCTGTATATCTCTATTTTATTGATATGTGTATATATATATATATATACACACACACACACACACACACACACACACACACACACACACACTCACACACACACACACACACACACACACACACCCACACACACACACACACACACACACACACACACACACATGTACACACACACACACCCACACACACACACACACACACACACACACACACACACACACACACACACACACACACACACATATATATATATATACATATATATGCAGTAGACAAAAAAGGCTGGTGTAGGACTTCCTTGCTCCTAAACTCGAATCCTTGTGCAATGAACGCCATCATGCCATATTGAATGGCCTACTCCTGCACCTATTCTCTATGTTTCTGTGAATGCAATGCTGTGCGATTGATTTAATGAAAGACACAGTATGGAACCAGGTAGGAAGGAACTATAGATGCTGGTTTACACCGAAGATAGACACAAAATGCTGGAGTAAAGGGCCTGTCCCACTTGGGCGCCATTTGCGCGCCATTTACGCGACATAATTTATGCATCACGATGCACGACGTGCGTGTCGTGACGTGCATGTGATGCGTGCATTACGCGCGCATGGTGCGTGGTGACGTAGGCAGTGACGCGCGGTCATGCGCGGCGCCCCAGGATTTTGGGATTCACAAAATCTTTGCTCGCCATGTGACGTGCGAATCACGCCCAAGTGGGACAGGCCCTTAACTCAGCGGGACAGGCCGCATCTCTGGAATGAAGGAATGGGTGATGTTTCGAGTCGACACCCTTCTTCAGACTGAGAAAGGTCCAACCTTCCTTCAACCATTCCTTCTCTCCAGAAATGCTGCCTGTCCCGCTGAGTTACTCCAGCCTTTTGTGTCTACCTTCATATGGATACAGGCCCTTTGGCCAGCCAAGTCCATGTCATCTATCACATCGATCACCCATTCACACTTTCACATCCACTCCCTACACAAGGGACAATTTTCAGAGGCCAATTAACCTACAAACCCCCCACGTCTTTGGAATGTGGGAGGAAACTACAGCAACCAGTACAAACCCACGAGGTTACAGGGAGAGAGCATGCAAACTCCACACAGGCAGCATCCGAGGTCAGTATTGAACCTGGGTCTCTGGCGCTGTGAGGCAGTTGTGCCACTGTGCTGTACATGGGTCTTTCACAATACAAAATATATATTAATGACTTCACTGCACTAAATTATGTTTGTTTTCATCCAAGTACATCCTGGATTTATATTACCTTTGGATTATAAAGCTGCACAACTGTTAAAGTACAACTTTAATAAAAAATAACCCAGGGTAGGGAAGGTAGGACATTGTGTATTTCCTTGCCTGTCCCGCTGTGATCATTGAATTTCTTTCCACACAATGTGCACTGCTGGAGGGTGACGGATTTAATGCACAGTGGCGATGTCTCAGATAGGATGAGTAATATTCTTCGCTGACCTGTTGTCACCCTGTAGCAGTCTCTTCTCAATTCATGCTCCACCATGCCTTTTCTTATTATTCCATCTTCCTCCTGCTGATATAATTCTTAAAGGATTGATAAACCGTTCAGTGAAGTTATTTTAAACTCACTCGAGTGAAAACTCGCTGTATCCATCCACACATCCAACATCTGATGTTCAAAGTTGAAGGCTGTTCCACTTTTGAAAAGGATTTGGCTCCAGTTTCTCTGTGTTCCAGCTAATGGCACTAATGTCCCTGCAGTGGTTTCTCCAAAGCGCGCGCACAATAGTTCCCTAAGCAACTATTTTGGGTGTCACAGTGGGACAGTCTGCAGAGCTTCTGCCTCACAGAATCAGAGACTCGGATTCGATCCAAACCTCTGGTGCTGTCTGCGCGGAGTTTGCATGTTTTCCCAGTGACTGCGTGGGTTTCCTCCGGGTTTCCCAGATTCCTCCCACATGGTCAGCACAGGGGCGTAGGCAGGGATAGAGTTGATGCCTTACAGAGCCACATGGGTTTCGATTCATGTTCCCGATATTGGGGAACCAGGGGCCACACAGTTTAAGAATAAGGAGTAAGCCATTTAGAACATAGAAACATAGAAACATAGAAAATAGGTGCAGGAGTAGGCCATTCGGCCCTTCGAGCCTGCACCGCCATTCAATATGATCATGGCTGATCATCCAACTCAGTATCGCGAACCTGCCTTCTCTCCATACCCCCTGATCCCTTTAGCCACAAGGGCCACATCTAACTCCCTCTTAAATATAGCCAATGAGCTGGCCTCAACTACCCTCTGGTGGCAGAGAGTTCCAGAGATTCACCACTCTCTGTGTGAAAAAAGTTCTTCTCATCTCGGTTTTAAAGGATTTCCCCCTTAGCCTTAAGCTGTGACCCCTTGTCCTGGACTTCCCTAACATCGGGAACAATCTTCCTGCATCTAGCCTGTCCAACCCCTTAAGAATTTTGTAAGTTTCTATAAGATCCCCTCTCAATCTCCTAAATTCTAGAGAGTATAAACCAAGTCTATCCAATCTTTCTTCATAAGACAGTCCTGACATCCCAGGAATCATTCTGGTGAACCTTCTCTGCACTCCCTCTATGGCAATAATGTCCTTCCTCAGATTTGGAGACCAAAACTGTACGCAATACTCCAGGTGTGGTCTCACCAAGACCCTGTACAACTGCAGTAAAACCTCCCTGCTCCTATACTCAAATCCTTTTGCAATGAAAGCTAACATACCATTCGCTTTCTTTACTGCCTGCTGCACAGAACGGAGATGAGGAAACACTTTTTCTCACAGAGAGTGGTGAGTCTGTGGAATTCTCTGCCTGAGTGTTCCCAGCTTTCCTGTTATTTTTTTTACAGATATCCAGCAGATGCAGGATTTTTGTTGTTGTTGATTTTCTGGTACTGCTGTGCAGTTCCTGATCATGTTGCTGCACTATGGAGGAAAGCGGCACAGTTTCAATGGACAAGCTTCTTAGTCAACCATTTCCCATTCGCAGAGTGATCTTTCGAGCTGGAAATGTATTCTGAAACATTTTTTAACTCCCTTGAGGAAGGTGTCAGTAAGGAGGTACCACCACTTTGTTATTTTTCCGCTATTGTCTGTGACAAAAGGGCAATGTCATTAAGGTGTACCGTGAGGAATAGCTTAGTAGTAAGATGCTGATGGAGTTCTCGAGGGAATGAAGCATTGTGGTGCAGGAACTAGTTACTAAAAAAGATATTACCCTAGAGAGACAGCACTCTTGAAGGATAAAGTTAGTTGAAATAAGCTGCTTTCTTCATATGTTCTGCTGCAACTTCAACAGACAATAGGTGCAGGAGTAGGCCATTCGGCCCTTCAAGCCAGCACCACCATTTAATGTGATCCATATACCCATATAACCATATAACAATTACAGCACGGAAACAGGCCATCTCGACCCTTCTAGTCCGTGCCGAACACATATTCTCCCCTAGTCCCATATACCTGCGCTCAGACCATAACCTTCCATTCCCTTCCCGTCCATATAACTATCCTATAACTATGGCTGATCATCCCCAATCAGTACCCCGTTCCTGCCTCCCCCCATTTCCCCTGACCACGATCTTTAAGAGCCCTATCTAGCTCTCTCTTGAAAATATCCAGACTCAACTCTCCGTTCTATATGGCTTACCCCTTATTTTTAAACTGTGGCCCCTGGTTCTGGACTTCCCCAACACCGGGAACATGTTTCCTGCCTCTAGCGTGTCCAAACCCTCAATAATCATATGTTTCAATAAGATCTCCTCTCATCCTTCTAAACTCCAGAGTATACAAGCCCAGCCACTCCATTCTCTCAGCATATGACAGTCCCGCCATCCCGGGAATTAACTTGTAAACCTACGCTGCACTCCCCCAATAGCAAGAATGTCCTTCCTCAAATTAGGGGACCAAAACGGCACACAATACTCCAGACGTGGTCTCACTAGGGCCCTATATAACTGCAAAAGGACCTCTTTGCTCCTATACTCAACTCCTCTTGTAATAAAGGCCAACATGCCATTCACTTTCAGATCAGATTCAGATTCAGATTCACTTTTAATTGTCATTGTCAGTGTACAGTACAGAGACAACGAAATGCATTTAGCATCTCCCTGGAAGAGCGACATAGCAAATGATTTGAATAAAAAAAAAAAAAGTGTCCGGGGGGGGGGGGGGGGTCCGTGATTGGCAGTCACCGAGGTACGTTGTTTAGTGGAGTGACAGCGGCCGGAAAGAAGCTGTTCCTCGACCTGCTGGTTCGGCAACGGAGAGACCTGTAGCGCCTCCCGGATGGTAGGAGGGTAAACAGTCCATGGTTGAGGTGAGAGCGGTCCTTGGCGATGCTGAGCGCCCTCCGCAGACAGCGCTTGCTTTGGACAGACTCAATGGAGGGGAGCGTGGAACCGGTGATGCGTTGGGCAATTTTCACCACCCTCTGCAATGCCTTCCGGTCGGAGACAGAGCAGTTGCCATACCATACTGTGATGCAGTTGGTAAGGATGCTCTCGATGGTGCAGCGGTAGAAGTTCACCAGGATCTGAGGAGACAGATGGACCTTCTTCAGTCTCCTCAGGAAGAAGAGACGCTGATGAGCCTTCTTGATCAGAGTAGAGGTATTGTGGGTCCAAGAGAGGTCATCGGAGATGTTGACTCCCAGGAACCTGAAGCTAGAAACACGTTCCACCTCCGTCCCGTTAATGTGGATGGGGGTGTGCGTGCCGCCTCTGGACTTCCTGAAGTCTACAATGAGCTCCTTGGTCTTCTTGGAGTTAAGGGCCAGGTTGTTGTCAGCGCACCATGCTGCTAAGTGCTGGACCTCCTCCCTGTAGGCCAGCTCATCGTTGTTGCTGATGAGGCTCTCTTCACTGCCTGCTGTACCTGCATGCTTACTTTCATTGACTGATGAACAAGGACCCCCAGATCCCGTTGTACACCTTTTCCCAACTTGACACCATTTAGATAGTAATCTGCCTTCCTGTTTTTGCTACCTCACATTTATCCACATTAAACTGCATCTGTCATACATCTGCCCACTCATCCAACCTGTCCAAGTCACCCTGCATTCTCACAGCATCCTCTTCACAGTTCACACTGCCACCCAGCTTTGTGTCATCTGCAAATTTGCTAATGTTACTTTGAATCCCTTCATCTAAATCATTGATGTATATTGGTTGGGATGTAATGTTAAAATTGTACAAGGCATTGGTGAGGCCAATTCTGGAGTATGGTGTACAATTTTGGTCGCCTAATTATAGTAAGAATGTCAACAAAATAGAGAGAGTACAGAGGAGATTTACTAGAATGTTGCCTGGGTTTCAGCAACTAAATTACAGAGAAAGGTTGAACAAGTTAGGGCTTTATTCTTTGGAGCGCAGAAGTTTAAGGGGGGACTTGATAGAGGTTTTTAAAATGATGAGAGGGATAGACAGAGTTGACGTGGAAAAGCTTTTCCCACTGAGAGTAGGGAAGATTCAAACAAGGGGACATGACTTGAGAATTAAGGGACTGAAGTTTAGGGGTAACATGAGGGGGAACTTCTTTACTCAGAGAGTGGTAGCTGTGTGGAATGAGCTTCCAGTGAAGGTGGTGGAGGCAGGTTCGTTTTTATCATTTAAAAATAAATTGGATAGTTGGGAAGGGAATGGAGGGTTATGGTCTGAGCGCAGGTGTATGGGACTAGGGAAGATTATGTGTTCGGCACGGACTAGAAGGGTCGAGATGGCCTTTTTCCGTGCTGTAATTGTTATATGGTTATATGGTTATATGGTTATTGCAAATAGCTGCGGTCCCAGCACCGAGCCTTGCGGTACCCCACTAGTCACTGCCTGCCATTCTGTAAGGGACCCGTTAATCCCTACTCTTTGTTTCCTTTCTGCCAACCAATTTTCTATCCATGTCAGCACTCTACCCCCAATACCATGTGCTCTAATTTTGCCCACTAATCTCCTATGTGGGACCTTATCAAATGCGCACCAGGCACAGGGTGAAAATGGAATTGAAGAACAATGCAGAATTTTAGTTTTTCCATTTTAGTTTAGTTTAGAGATACAACGCAGAAACAGGGCCTTCAGCCCACCGAGTCCTTGCCAACCAGTGATCCCTGCGCATTAACACTATCCTACACACACTGGAGACAATTTTACATTTATGCTAAGCCAATTAACCTACAAACCTGTTCGTCTTTGGATCTCGGAGAAAACCCACGCAGGTCACGGGGAGAACGAACAAACTCTGTACAGACAGGCACCCGTAATTAGGATCCAACTGGGGTCTCTGGCACTGTAAGGCAGCAACTCTATGACTATTTCCCCCTTGCTGCCATGTCTTATATGACAGGCCCAACACATAGTCATACAGTGGTGAAACAGGCCCATCTTGCCCACGCTGACCAACATGCCTCATCAACACTACTCCCACCTGCCTACATTTGGTCCTTATCCATCTAAACTTACCCTATCCATGTACCTGTCTATATGCTTTCTTAAACGTAAACTCAGTTCTATGAAAGTCATTTCTCTTCACTGGACCCCATCGGTCATACAGTCAGCAAGAAAATGAGAGTCTCTGCAAGCAACCTTTGAATTATTTCAGAGTGAAGTAACCACGAGATTGAACTAATATACCATAAAGTTCAAAATTATCTGTGAAGCTCTTCGAGTCAATCAATCATAGTCATACAGTATTGGAACAGGCCCATGCTGACCAAGATGCGTCATCTACACCTGCCTGAGTTTGGCCCTTACCCCTTTAAACCGCCGAACACCTCCGCTCAGTCCGCAATAACCAACCTGACCTCCCGGTGGCTCAGCACTTCAACTCCCCCTCCCATTCCCAATCCGACCTCTCTGTCCTGGGTCTCCTCCATTGCCAGAGTGAGCAACAGCGGAAATTGGAGGAACAGCACCTCATATTCCGCCTGGGGACCTTGCGTCCGGATGGCATTAACATTGAATTCTCCCAATTTTGCTAGCCCTTGCTGGGTCTCCTGAGGCCAGTTAACCCTCTAGCTGTATCCTCCCACCCTCCTATGCCCGCCCTTGGGCCAAGGGAATCCCCTTTTCCTTCCTTCTCCAAGGCCCCACCCCCTCACTCAGTCTGAAGAAGGGGTTTCGGCCCGAAACGTCGCATAATTCCTTCGCTCCATAGCATGCTGCTGCACCCACTGGTTTCTCCAGCAATTTTGTGTACCTAATTTCTAAACCTTTCCTACCCCATGTATCCATGCACCTGTCCAAATGTAATTTAAATGTTGATGCAGTACTTGTCTCAACTACCTCCTCTGTCGGCTCGTTCCATATGTCCACCACCCTCTGTGTGAAAATGTTGCCCCTCGGGTTCCTATTAAATCTTATCTCTCTCACATAGAAACATTGAAACATTGAAAATAGGTGCAGGACGAGGCCATTCGGCCCTTCGAGCCAGCACCGCCATTCAATATGATCATGGCTGATCATCCCCTATCAATAACCCGTGCCTGCCTTCTGCCCATATCCCTTGACTCCACTAGCCCCTAGAGCTCTATCTAACTCTCTCTTAAATCCATCCAGTGATTTGGCCTCCACTGCCCTCTGTGGCAGGGAATTCCACAAATTCACAACTCTCTGGGCGAAACTCACCTTAAACCTATGTCCTTTGGTCCCCTAATCTTGGTAAAAGACTTTGTGAAGTTACCCTATCTATTCTCCTCAAAATCTTATGCACCTCTATGAGATCATCTCTCTTTCTCCTGCTGCTCCAAGGAATGAATTCTTAGCCTGTCCAACCTCACCCAATAGTTTAGGCCTTCAGGTCTTGACACCGTGCTTGCAAATCTTCTCTGTACCCTATCCAGCTTAACAATATCCTTCCTGTAGCAGGGTGATCATAACTAAACACAGTACTCTGAGTGTAACCTTTACCACTGCCTTGTACAACTGTAACATAACATCTCTAGATAGGCACAAAGTGCTGGAGTAACTCAGCATCAGCATCTCTGGGGGAAAAGGAGATGTTTTGTGACGGGACCCGAAATATCACCCATCCTTTTTATAACCATATAACCATATAACAATTACAGCACGGAAACAGGCCATCTCGACCCTTCTAGTCCGTGCCGAACACATAATCTCCCCTAGTCCCATATACCTGCGCTCAGACCATAACCCTCCATTCCCTTCCCATCCATATAACTATCCAATTTATTTTTAAATGATAAAAACAAACCTGCCTCCACCACCTTCACTGGAAGCTCATTCCACACAGCTACGACTCTCTGAGTAAAGAAGTTCCCCCTCATGTTACCCCTAAACTTCAGTCCCTTAATTCTCATGTCATGCCCCCTTGTTTGAATCTTCCCTACTCTCAGTGGGAAAAGCTTTTCCACGTCAACTCTGTCTATCCCTCTCATCAATTTAAAAACCTCTATCAAGTCCCCCCTTAACCTTCTGCCCTCCAAAGAATAAAGCCCTAACTTGTTTTCTCCAGAGATGTTGCCCGATGTTGACTTTACTCCAGCAAATGTGTCTCTAAATTTGATATAAAGCAGCATCTGCAGTTCTTCGCCTCTACATCCCAACTTCTATACTCAATACCATGACCGATGAAGTCGAGTGTTCCGAATACATACTTGACCACCCTATCGACCTGTATCTTCCCGATGCCCCATGGGGACCATTTGGTTACTGGAACCATTTACAGATTTTGATTGAATCTGTTTCCACTTTGCTCCACCAATTAGTTACTCCAAGTTCTGGAGCTTGAAATAATTAAATGGCATTGGTCTTTTTTTTAGATTATTATGTGTGATTACTTTCTGCATGATTTTCCAATCATCTTAATGGGTTTTATGAAATGAATGTAAGCAGAGAAACCTTAAGGCAAGGGGCATATTTCATGTTTTGCTCACAATGTAAACAGTTTAGAATGCTGGAGTTGGTACATTGTTCTTATTTTGTACGTATAAATAAATGTCGGATTGATCAAAAGACACAGCATGGAAACAGGCCCTTCGGCCCCACCGAGTGCATGCTGACCATCCATCGCCCTTTTCTGACATTCTCACTTTCGCCTCCACTCCCTGCGCACACACAAGGCGATTTACGTCTTTGGGATGTGGAAGGAAACTGGAGCACCCGGGGGAAACCCATGCGGTAACAGGGGGAATGTGCAAACTCCACACAGACAGCAACGGAGGTCAGGATCAAACCTGGGTTTCTGGTGCTCTACGAGCTGCACCACAGTGCCGGTATAATAAAGGAGAATCGATGTGAGTTGCATTGAATAGAAATTCACTCCCTCCTGGCAGCACAAACGCCCAATTTGACAAGGGCAATGTACTCTGCCTTCGAAACTCGTTCTACAGTGCGGACTGCTGTTTAGTGCTTGTGGTGCTACTGATGGGGAATTTAAACAAGTACAAAATAGAAATCCACTACACTGAAGGAGGCCTTGTTGACCATTTTGTTTGTGCTGCACTTTCCCCACAACCTGGTTGTCAGCAGCGGCCTCTGCAGCCCGTCCGCATTTTTATTATTTTTTGTCTATGTTTCGATGTTTCTATGTAGTTTTTGTTATTTTTTGTTGGGGTGTGTGTGTGGGGGGGTGGGGGTGGGGAGGGAGGGAGGGGGTAACTTTTAAATCTCTCCCTGCACGGGAGACCCGACCTTTTCTTGTCGGGTCTCCGTTGTCGTTGGGGCTGCAACGAGGAGCGGCCTCCAACAGGAGAAGACCGGGGACTCAGGTGCCGATGACTCACCGTCACCGTCGCGGAGCTGGCCGAGTCCGGAGCGGGTGGAGCGGTGGTGGAGCGCTGCTGCTGCTGCGGCCCGACCTCCGGAGATTTGGAGGCTGCAACTGCGGGTCTGGCGGACGGCGGCACCGGGAGCCCGCAGGTCCCTGGAGGGAGACCGCTTTTCAGGGCTCTCGCAACGGCGACTTCTCCCGCCCGAGTTGCGGGGTCGAAGAGCTCCTGGAGCGGGGCCTGACATCACCGCCCCGCGCGGCTTGGAATGGCCACGGGACTCTGCGAATGCACGCCGGGGGCTCTAACATCAAGAACTCGGTGTGCGACCTCGCACCACCCGGCGTGGCTTTAATGGCCGCGGGACAATCGCCATCTCCAGCCGGGGGCTTTGACTTTGACTCTGACATGGGGGGGGGGGGGGAGTGCAGTGGAGAGATAAGTTTTTTTGGCCTTCCATCACAGCGATGTGATGGATGTTTATGTAAATTATGTTGTGTCTTGGGTCTATTTGTTTGTAATGTATGGCTGCAGAAACGGCATTTCGTTTGGACCTCAAGGGGTCCAAATGACAATTAAATTGAATCTTGAATCTTGAATCTTCAATCTTCAATCTTGAATCTTTAAGATCACTTGCAAACTCTCGAAACCTACTTCTGTCACTCTTTAAAATAGTGCACTCTAAAATACAGGCTCCTCGCATTTCGCGCGCGTTTGATTTATGCCTTTGCAAAATAACGTGCTGGTTTGTTTGATACCAAAGCATGATTTACGTGCTCGCATTTTTGGAATAACGCCCTCAAATTTACTACTGACAGTGTAGTTGTGTATATGTTTAAGATACGTGTTTTTGAATTACAGTGCTGCTTTTCTTGCACGTTACCCCCATGTAAAACATGATGTACCTGTGTTACAATCTGCGTTCATCTGTACTACAAATCAGTAAGAGTATGTGCCTGCATTTTCAAGTACTAACCCCCGCATTAAAAAAATGTGACTGTTATAATCTGTGTTCATCTGTACAATGTCAGAGCATTTCAAGGTAGGTACAAACCGTGTTAAATTAAATCAGCATCACTTAAGCTAATAGACTGTTAAAAGTGATTGAGCTTGTCTGTATTTACACCTTTTTTTATTTGTTTCTTTTTGCAGATATATGTTAAGAGTTCTGAAGATTTCCAGCCTCTTCATCTTTGTAGTCATTTGCTCAGTAGGTGCTCTGTGTTCTATTACTTCCCGTAGAGCTAGCTTTACTTAGCTCTCCTTCTTTGTGATTGTCAAGAGTATAACATCGTAACAATGCACAAACACAAGTTAATGAAGCCTACTGGTGCTGGTCTCTGGCAAGCGTGAAGGGCCTGTCCCATCAGCATGCGATTGCATGCGTCTCGCGTGACCAAACGTGGTCGCTTGAGGCGTACTGCCTCGCGGGGCCGGTCCCATGTCGAACCGCTTGTGCGGAGCTGGTCCCGACATCATATTCACCAATCAGCTGGGCAGGAGGCGGGCTGACTGAATTTGGACGTCGCACGCCGTCGGGCGGTGACGTCATCACGCAACACCACGCGCTAGGCGGATGCCGTCAAGGGGCTGCGTACGACGTCAAGATGCTGTGTACGCCATCAAGACGCTGTATACACCCGTTGAGATGCTGCGTACGCCCTCAATGCGCCTGCGGGCCGACAGGCCGTTGGTGCGTGGAATTTTCGGACAGTGCAGGATTTTCGTAGCCCCGCGCGATGTCGGGACCAGCCCCGCACAACTCCATACGCTTCCGCGCTTGGAAGTGGGACCGGCCCCGCGCAGCCGTATGCCTCAAGCGACCACGTTTGGTCGCGCTAGACGCGTGCAATCGCATGCTGGTGGGACAGGCCCTTTACTGGTTGGGAATGCAATAATACTAATTGTATCACTGCAATATTCAATGGTGCTTCTCTGAAATACCTGATGTTTAGTACAACAAAGAGACTACAAGAAAGTATTTAGTTTAGTTTACAGATACAGTGCGGAAAAACAGGCCCTTCAGCCCACCGAGTGTGCGCTGACCAGCGATCCCTGCACACTAACCCCATCCTACACACTAGGGACAGTTTACAAGTTTAAGGGCCTGACCCACGTGGCGATTTTTTTCGGCGACTGCCGGCGCCATATTAGTGTCGCCAAAAGATTTTGACCATTTCAAAATCCAGCAGCGACAAAATAAATTTTGCGGCACTTGAAAAAACACCGAGCGTCATATGCCATCACGCCGCGTATTTTTCGGTGGCCTGATACGTTAGTCAACGATGCCGACAGTCACCGAAAAAATCACCAAGTGGTACCGGCCATTTACCAAGTCAATCAACCGAGAAACCTGTACGCCTTTGGAGTGTGGGGGACAACTGGAGCACCCGGAGAAAACCCAGGCAGGTCGTGGGGAGAACATACAAACTCCATACCGACAGCACCCGTAGGCAGGATCGAACCTATGTCTCTGGCGCCAAATGTCATTGCTTATTATATAGTTCAACAAACAACCGATGGACTGGAGTTCCAGTCACATATATCAGACATTCTACAGATAATTGTTGAACTACACACTAAAGTGTTCCTTTTCTTGCCACTTTAGAAAGTGTCAATTGTGAACGTATTGAGTTTCCACCTCAAACAAAGTGGTTCCTGATTTTCTCGCGCTTTAATATCTGTCAGCCATTGAGTATGAGAGGGCGGGTTAGGTTCCGACCACCTGAGCAGGACTCAGGTACTCCAACACTCAAATGAAAGGTTTCAGAAAGCGTGGGGACCTTTTTTAAATGCATTCCAGACTTTGTAAATGCTTGATCATCAAGCACAGTTTAACAGCTTAACAGTCTACCCATTCATTTATCGTGGATTATTGTTGCGACAGACTGATATTTGCATACGCTCACTGGCAGTGACTGGGGAGGGATTATTTTTGGTATCTCAATTTCTTTTATTGTTGTTGTCTTGTTATATGTTAGCTTAAGTTGGGTTTTTTTTTTCCCCATACACTCTGTCTGTAACAAATAGACAACTTTGCACTTTGTTATGTCCTGAAAACTAAATAAAATAGATTTTGATTAAAAAAAAAAAAAAAAAAAAAGTGGTTCCCTCAGCCACTTTAAAATTAAATAGCTCCCTACCAAAGTGGTGTGAGGCTACTTTGCTTTAGGGGATTTGAGGATCAGATCAAGTAACGTTGTCACTTTCGTATCGAACCATTAAACCAGCTCATCAGAGTAAATGTGGAAGGTCAAAGTCAGGTTAAAACATAAGCAGAAACATTTCGCTTAAGAAGGAACGGCAGATGCTGGAAAATCAAAGGTAGACAAGAATGCTGGAGTTACTCAACGGGCATGGAGCGAAGGAAATAGGCGACGTTTCGGTCTAGTCCCTTTTTCAGAAACAATTCAATTGGTTTAGTATTTGCACGCGTACCTTCAGTTTCAGTTTCAGTTTGGAGAGCAGGACAAATAACTTATCAATGATTTTTAATAACTTGTATGTTCCAAGAAGGTGCCTCCTATATTAGATTGCTATTAAATCTTTTCCCCTTCACCATTAACCTACAGTATGTCCTCTGTTCCTCGATTCACCTACTATGGGCAAGAGACTCGGTGCATCTAACTTGTACAAGAAGTTGGGGGGTTTGTCTGCAAAATTTAAACTCTCCTCTGCAAACAACAATTGATGCTTGGTTAGTTTGTAAGTGTTAAATCTAGATTGATAGATTTTTGATTCAGCCAATGTATTAAGGGATAAGGAGCAGGCACATTACAGAGGAGCTTTGAACTGATTGCATTGCAGAACAGGGCCATGGGGATAAACATGCCAACTCCCTTACCCATGTTCCTCAATCTATGAGTTATAACAGTCTGCAAACAACATCACTTTCTTCTGGTTGCAGATTTTATTTAGCGCTCATCCAGATCATGAGATCCCTCGACGGATGGTCGCTGTTTCGCCATTTGAAAGCACTTGTATCCTTTTCCATTGCAATCATTCACTTACGTCTGTGCTATGTGTAGCCATCTGTTGTGTTAAGAAACCTGTTTGGAAGTGCCTGGGGAAACACACTGCTCACTCGGTCATTTGTCTTTCAGGTTTGCCCTGATTCAGTGGTAGTGAAACGTATCTTACACTGGGTAGGTTTAGAAGTCTTTAAAAACTCCAGCTGCCTAACGCTGGGTGGTGTGGCTGGGGAAAGTCCCCATGGAACGTGAAGCTGAGGAGGAATTTCATGCTCTCTAACACTCGCAAAGTTGAAGCCCGATATTGCGAGGGACTTTCAGCTAAGGTTTAATTCTTTGACGATTTTGTCAGTCTCCCTACCTGCTTCCACTACCTGCAAACTCCGGCAACCACCTGCAACCTCCGGGAACCGCACGGAAACCTTGGGTGGAGAGCAAAGTCTCCAGAGGTTTCCATTCAGGTTTCCCAAGTGGGACAGGGGCTTTAACCTAACATGGTATCTATAACGGTATCTTAAGCAATATCTGTACAGCGATGAATGATAAATACACCAATAAATGCAATGAGTGCAAAACAGCAGGATAGGGGTGGAGTTGGAGGTTGGCCTTAGAGGGGAGGATGCTCCTCACACTGCAGAGCACCCTGGACAATACAGCTCACCCTCTCCATGACACACTGGTCAACCTGAGGAGCACCTTCAGCAACAGACTGGTTCCACCAAGATGCAGCACAGAACGCCACAGGAGATCCTTCTTCCCTGTGGCTATCAAACTGTACAACTCCTCTCCCTTCTGTCGTGGGATAGACTGAGGCCCACTTCCCTCTCCCCTGCGCCTCACACGCCTCCCCCCCTTATTTGTTTTTAAATAGTTACTGAGATAGATAGGACTGTTCCACGGGTTGAGGTCCAAAATGGGGGCAAGACCAATTTGGAGGCAGGAACCTGAATTATAGAGTCTTACAGTGTGGAAACAGGCCCTTCAGTCTAACTTGCCCACACTGGCCAATATGTCCCACCTACACTAGTCCGACCTGCCTGCATTTGGCCCATATCCCTTTAAACCTGTCCTATCCATGTACATGTCTAAATATTTCTTAAACGTCGCGTCCCAGCCGCAACTACCTCCTCTGGCAGCTCGTTCCATACACCTGCCACCCTTTGCATGGAAAAAGTTACCTGTCATGTTCCTATTAAATCTTTCCCCCACCCCCCCTTAAACCTATGTTCTCCGGTTCTCGATTCCGCTACTCTGGGAAAGATACTCTGTGCGTCTAACCGATCTATTTCTCTCATGATTTTATACTGATGAAATTTGATTAAATGACCTTTTCATGTCAAGGACATCTGGCAAGTGGGAGGCTTTTAAAAGTGAGGGAGCAAGAATTCAGGAACAGCATGTGAGGGTGAATGGCAAGGCTGGAAAGCTTAGGGACCATGTATTAGAATAGTTTCAGAAAACGTACAGGAGTAGTCTTGAGGGATATCAGAAGGGTAAAAAGAGGTCATGAGATGGATCTGGCATGCAACCCAATGTACCATACCAAGAAATACTACAGGTGTATTAAGAGTAATAGTGTGGCATGGAGCAAATAGATCCCTTAATGATCAGCATGGCCATCATGTGTGGATCCACAGGAGATGGATGAGATTTTTTTTAACATGTCTCATTTGTTTTTACAGTGGTGAAGATTATGGAAGGTAGGAAATGGATACAAATGAGATGTGGTTACATGTACAGTATATGGAGGTATTAGTGGTCCTAACGCTCATGAGGGTGGATAAATTCCCAAGTCTTGGCCTCCTCTGATACACAAATCTTATGGTAATTTGGGGAAGAAATTGGGGAGACCTTTGCAGAATTTTTTGCATCAACTTCAGCCATAGGTGAAGTTCTGGAAGACTGGAGGGAGGCTCATATGGCACCATTATTTACCCACCCAGAGACCCAGAGAGTTGTGAATCTGTGGAATTCACTGCCACAGAAGACAGTGGAGGCCAATTCACTGGATGCTTTTAAGAAGAGAGTTAGATTTAGCTCTTAGGGCTAAGGGAATCAAGGGATTTGGGGGAGAAAGCCAGAACGAGGTACTGATTTTGGATAGACTCGGCTTCTACTCGCTAGAATTTAGAAGATTGAGGGGGGATCTTATAGAAACTTACAAAATTCTTAAGGGGTTGGACAGGCTAGATGCAGGAAGATTATTCCCGATGTTGGGGAAGTCCAGAACAAGGGGTCACAGTTTAAGAATAAGGGGGAAATCTTTTAGGACCGAGATGAGGAAAACATTTTTCACACAGAGAGTGGTGAATCTGTGGAATTCTCTGCCACAGAAGGTAGTTGAGGCCAGTTTATTGGCTATATTTAAGAGGGAGTTAGATGTGGCCCTTGTGGTTAAAGTATGGAGAGAAGGCAGGTACAGGATACTGAGTTGGATGATCAGCCATGATCATATTGAATGGCGGTGCAGGCTCGAAGGGCCGAATGGCCTACTCCTGCACCTATTTTCTATGTTTCTATGATCAGCCATGATCATATTGAATGGCGGTGCTGGCTTGAAGGGCCAAATGGCCTACTCCTGCACCTATTTTCTATGTTTCTATGATCAGCCATGATCATATTGAATGGCGGTGCTGGCTTGAAGGGCCAAATGGCCTACTCCTGCACCTATTTTCTATGTTTCTAAGGACGGAGAGCAAGGCCAAGTTAGGGATCGGCAGTCCGGTGAACCTGACATCAGTTGTGAGTAAGTTACTGGAGAGGATTAGGACGGACGTGGTCTACCAGTTTTTGCATAGACGAGGACTGATTAGGAACAGTCAGCTTGTATTTGTGCCAAGCAACTTGTGTCTCCCAATTCCGTTAAGAGTTTTTGAAGAGGTAATCAAGAGGATTGATGAGGGCAAGGCAATACACATTGTCCATATGTAGGTATGTTACAAAACCTACCTGAATCGTCATTGGGAATCTGCCCTCAGCCATGGCCGCGATTTTGGCGCTGTTTGGAGGGGGCGGGTTTAAAACGCGATTTTTACTAGGCTGTACTAATCGCACATGTTCAGCCTAGTAAATCATTAATGAAAAATCGCTGCAAAACCCGGTCGCAAAAGGTATTATTAGTTTTATAGGCCTCGATAATATAGTTCTAATAGTTTTAAAATTACTGTTTCATTCCGCAACCTCTCACAGCCCCAGGGTTTTATAAAGCAAACTATTAAAGGTATGTACCTTATTTTTACATTAAATGGGGCATATATATAACCCTGAATATCAAATTATCTATAGCGAGTAGCTCATTTTGGGCTTTTTATATCCCGCAGTATTTTTCTCGGCATTTGAGGGCACTAATCCAGCGCGATGTCAACGTTCTAAACCAGCGCGTTCCACATGAACCCACTAGAAAGCCGATTTAAATGGGCATTTATTTACAGCAATTGAACACTAAATTCCTTCCATTTGGCCTATAAATTAATGTAAATTAGATATAAAAATCATGTTATATTGTGAATTATTTGTGAATAATCTTTGGACATTTAGGCTATTTAAAAATGTTAATCTTTCCTTAAGAAATGGGCTTTTGACAATCCAAGATCACAGCTTTTTTGTAATGTCCATTGAAAATCAATAGGGAACAAGATGCTAATTTCCGAGTATGAAAATGGTCATAACTTTTTTAATACTTGAGATATGAAAGTGAATTTGGTGTCAAATTAAACTTATTGTTATGCTTTATCTGATGGGATAAATTGCAGACTTGATTTTTTAAATCTCAAAATTTTGTAACATTGCTACCATATGGACTTTAGCCAGGCCTTTGACAAAGTCTCACATGGTAGACTCGTCTCGAAGGTTAGATTGCATGGGATCCAGAGAGTGCTAACTAACAATACATTAGTGAGGCTGCATTTGGAGTGTATGTACAGTTTGGGTTAACTTACTACAGGCAAGATGTCATTACCTGCCTGGAAACAGCCCCTTCAGCCCATCAAGCCATCAAGCATACATTTATCTTAATCCCATTTTGTTCTCCCCATAGTCTCATCAACTCCTCTAGATTCTATCCCTCACCTGGGATCAATTTACAGTGGCCACTTAGTCCATCAAGTCAAACCATTCGTCTTTGGAATGTGAGGGGAAATTGAAGAAACATCGAAACATAGAAATTAGGTGCAGGAGTAGGCCATTCGGCCCTTCGAGCCTGCACCGCCATTCAATATGATCATCCAACTCAGTATCCCGTACCTGCCTTCTCTCCAAACCCTCTGATCCCCTTAGCCACAAGGGCCACATCTAACTCCCTCTTAAATATAGCCAATGAACTGGCCTCGACTACCCTCTGTGGCAGAGAGTTCCAGAGATTCACCACTCACTGTGTGAAAAAAGTTCTTCTCATCTCGGTTTTAAAGGATTTCCTCCTTATCCTTAAGCTGTGACCCCTTGTCTTGGACTTCCCTAACATCGGGAGCAATCTTCCTGCATCTAGCCTGTCCAACCCCTTAAGAATTTTGTAAGTTTCTATAAGATCCCCTCTCAATCTCCTAAATTCTAGAGAGTATAAACCAAGTCTAATCCAGTCTTTCTTCATAAGACAGTCCTGACATCCCAGGAATCAGTCTGGTGAACCTTCTCTGCACTCCCTCTATGGCAATAATGTCCTTCCTCAGATTTGGAGACCAAAAATGTACGCAATACTCCAGGTGTGGTCTCACCAAGACCATGTACAACTGCAGTAGAACCTCCCTGCTCCTATACTCAAATCCTTTTGCTATGAAAGCTAACATACCATTTGCTTTCTTCACTGCCTGCTGCACCTGCATGCCTACTTTCAATGACTGGTGTACCATGACACCCAGGTCTCGCTGCATCTCCCCTTTTCCTAGTCGGCCACCATTTAGACAAGTCTGCTTTGCTGTTTTTTCCACCAAAATGGATAACCTCACATTTATCCACATTATACTGCATCTGCCAAACATTTGCCCACTCACCCAGCCTATCCAAGTCACCTTGCAGTCTCTGCAGGGAACTGGGAAACATTTGCCCAAACTCACACAGACTACACAAGGTCAAGTCACTACTGCAGTCTCTGCAGGGGGAACTGAGGAGGTAGAAGCCCACTGACCATGGAGAACATGCAAACTCCACACATGGAGGAAAGGCACACAAGTGCCCCACCATCCCCTCAGATCAGATATGGGTCTACAGTACGAGCTGTGAAGCAGAGCTCTCCCGATATTTTATCGCCGTGCTGGGGGGAGGTAGTTGGCAGGCAGGTAGTAGCCAAGCTAAAGAAGCTGACCATGGGTTCGGCAACGGATCCTGGTAGGAGGTTGCAGTCCATGGTTGGTGTGGTCTTGATGCAAGCCTGGGCGACTCAAAATGGAGGACAGGCAGTTTTCCATGCAGCACGTCCCCCATACTCCGCGTCGGTAAGGATCGATCCAAAGGAACAGCAGGTTTCCATTACAGTTTGTGGGCACCAGCACCCCCCTCGCAGGATGACCTTTTAAATATCACCTTCATATTTGCCACCACTACCACCCCTGGCCGTGCATTGCAGGCACCCACCACATACTGTAAACAAACTTGCCCCGCACATCTCCTTGAAACTTTGTTCCTCTCACCTTAACACTGTGCCCTCTGGTTTTGGTCCACTAATTTGAGGGAGGACATTCTTGCTATTGAGGGAGTGCAGCGTAGGTTTACAAAGTTAATTCCCGGAATGGCGGGACTGTCATATGCTGAGAGAATGGAGCAGCTGGGCTTGTACACTCTGGAGTTTAGAAGGATGAGAGGGTATCTTATTGAAACATATAAGATTGTTAAGGGTTTGGACACGCTGGAGTCAGGAAACATGTTCCCAATGTTGGGCGAGTCCAGAACCAGGGGCCAAAATTTAAAAATAAGGGGTAAGCCATTTAGAACGGAGATGAGGAAACACTTTTTCTCACAGAGAGTTGTGAGTCTGTGGAATTCTCTGCCTCGGAGGGCGGTGGAGGCCAGTTCTCTAGATACTTACAAGAGAGGGCTCTTAAAGATAGTGGAGTCAGGGGATATGGGGAGAAGGCAGGAACGGGGTACTGATTGAGGATGATTAGCCATGATAACATTGAATGGCGGTGCTGGCTCGAAGGGTCGAATGGCCTCCTCGTGCACCTATTATCTATTGTCTATTCTCTATTGTCTATTAAGGGCTCCGGATTTTCTTGAGGTTTGCTCCAGGAGCATTTTCCATGGCTGGATATGGCCACAAGGCAGTGGAGGTTTTAAATCCGAGTTTTCCCTCTCCTAGATGGACTGCCTTCCCAGGCGGACAAGCCCCAACTGCAGGTACAACTATCACAGTGTTTATGAAACATTTGAGCAGGTACATGGATAGGTTAGATTTAGAGGGATGTGGGCCAAACACAAGTTGGTGGGACTGGTGTACTTGGGGCATGTTGGTCAACATGAGTAAGTTGGGCCGAAGGACCTATTTCCGAGCTGTATGACTCTTTGTCATGTGCGTTCCATCGCACGATGTAGTCATGTGTCACTGCAGTGAATAGAATTCCTAATGGGGTCCACTGTTTCAACTGAGTTGCATAGATATTAAATTTTTTTTAAAAAGGTCGTAAGTGATGGGAGTAGAATTAGGCCATTTGGCCCATCAGGTCTACGTCATTCAATCATGGCTGATTTATCTCTCCCTCCTAACCCCATTCTCCTGCCTTCTCCCAGCAACCTCTGACACCCATACTAATCAAGAATCTATCTCCACTGACTTGGCCTCCATAGCCTTCTGTGGCAAAGAATTCCATCACCAGCTGACTAAATACATTTCTCCCCATCTCCTTCCTAAAATAACGCCCTTTATTTCTGAGGCTAGGACCTAGGCCTAGACTCCCACTAGTGGAAACATCCTCTCCATATCCACTCTATCCAAGCCTTCACTACTCTGCACAGTTCAAAGAGGTCCCCCCTCCCCCCCCCCCCCCCCCCCCCCCCCCCCCCCCCCCCCCCCCCCACCCCCCCCCCCAATTCTGTCTTTGAAATGACTGAAAGACTGCAAATGTTCAAATAGCATGCAGGAACACTTTGCCTAAACTGCAGTTCGTTGTTTGAAATTCTTTTTTTTTAATTGGGATTTGCAAACAATTTAAATCTTCCACTGCCTATCTTTTGAGCAGTTATATTGAGGAAGCTGAAATTAATTGCACAAGGTGAGTATTTAAGAAAAAAATCTATACTTGGCTGCATCGACCTTTACAAAACCTTTGGGAAAATAATCCATAAATAAGATGTTAGATTTCTCTCTGGGGGCCATGATTGCACTGCTCAATGCCCCTAGCTGTGATGCCCGGGGAACACAGTGTGTGTTAATTAAGCACCTGTAATGTTGATGGGCTGTGAGCCAGATTTGAAACCCTTTAAGAATCGCTGAAATCGGTTATTTTTTTGTTCTGAATGCCATGCAGAAGTTGCTTCTTATTAATGTTTTCTGCAGTTTGCTGATGTTACTGTATTGATTTTAATAGTAATACCTTGTAAAGGGGAGGCCACTATCAGCTGTAATCCGACTGGCTTGCATATGGTGTTGATAGGACTGAGATTCATTGAATAATGGAGCACGGTGGCGCAACGGTAGAGTTGCTGCCTTACAGCGCCAGAGACCCGGGTTCGATCCTGGCTACGGGCGCTGTCTGTACGGAGTATGCACATTCTCCCCGTGACCTGCATGGGATTTCTCTGAGATAGAAACATAGAAACATAGAAATTAGGTGCAGGAGTAGGCCATTCGGCCCTTCGAGCCTGCACCGCCATTCAATATGATCATGGCTGATCATCCAACTCAGTATCCCGTACCTGCCTTCTCTCCATACCCCCTAATCCCCTTAGCCACAAGGGCCACATCTAACTCCCTCTTAAATATAGCCAATGAATTGGCCTCAACTACCCTCTGTGGCAGAGAGTTCCAGAGATTCACCACTCTCTGTGTGAAAAAAGTTCTTCTCATCTCGGTTTTAAAGGATTTCCCCCTTATCCTTAAGCTGTGACCCCTTGTCCTGGACTTCCCCAACATCGGGAACAATCTTCCTGCATCTAGCCTGTCCAACCCCTTAAGAATTTTGTAAGTTTCTATAAGATCCCCTCTCAATCTCCTAAATTCTAGAGAGTATAAACCAAGTCTATCCAGTCTTTCTTCATAAGACAGTCCTGACATCCCAGGAATCAGTCTGGTGAACCGTCTCTGCACTTCCTCTATGGCAATAATGTCCTTCCTCAGATTTGGAGACCAAAACTGTACGCAATACTCCAGGTGTGGTCTCACCAAGACCCTGTACAACTGCAGTAGAACCTCCCTGCTCCTATACTCACATCCTTTTGCAATGAAAGCCAACATACCATTCGCTTTCTTTACTGCCTGCTGCACCTGCATGCCTACCTTCGGGAAGAAGATCTTCGGCTTCCTCCCACATTCCAAAGACGTACAGGTTTGTAGGCTTTGGCGTGCTGTAGTTGTGAATTGTCCCTAGTGTGTATCGAATAGTGTTAATGTGCGGGGTTCGCTGGACTGTGCGGACTCGGTGGGCACCTCGAAACTAAACTAAAAACACAGAAGCAGGCCATTCAGCTTGCTGTTTCTGGGTCAGCTGTGTGAACGCCTTATCTAGTTGCACCACTTTGCCCTTGACTGGTAGTACTCCAAAATGTTGTCCTTAAAGAAGTTGTCCAACTCATTTTGAAAGTTAAATCGAAATCTGCTTCCACTACTCCTTTGGCAAACCATTCTAAATCATAACTACTCACTGTGGGAAAAAAAATCTGAATGCAATACATTTGACCATTCTGGAAACAGCGCATCATTATATCTATCTATCTGACTATGGAGTTCACCCCAACTTGGGGTTGAGTGGTGCCACCTGCTTCATGATGTCCTGCCACTCTCTTTCATCCGCAGCTAGCGTGCTAGCTCTGACCAGAGAGTTGAACTAGTATAATCTGCGGCTGAAACCCTGGTGCTGTGGTGGTTGGCCACTCATCATGATGCAGTTTTACTCATAAAGGGCCTGTCCCACTGTACGAGGTAATTCAAGAGTTCTCCTGAGTTCTCCCCTGAGTCGAGCTCGTGTAATGTACATAGCGGGTACGTAGGAGCTCGTACGAGTAAAAAGTAACCATTTTATTTCATCACAAATATTTTTTTACTCGTGGCCATTTTTCACAGTGTTGAAAAAACGTCACGAATTTACCGGATTTCCCGAGTACCTACCGTTACTTATACGAGCCGCTACAAGACATCCGCGAGCTCCTACGTACCCGCTTACATTACACAAGCTTGAATCAGGGGAGAACTCGGGAGAACTCTTGAATTATCTTGTACAGTGGGACAGGCCCTTAAGTAAGCTAGGCGGATGAACAATATTATTCATCACCATTATACAGTGTATTCAGAAAGTATTCAGACCCCTTCACTTTTTCCACATTTTGTTACGTTACAGCCTTATTCTAAAATGGATTAAATTCATTTTTTTTATCAGCAATCTACACACAATAGCCCACAATAAAAATGTGAAAACAGGTGTTTAGACATTTTTGCAAAATAATTAAAAATAAATAACTGAAATATCACATTTACATAAGTATTCAGACCCTTTACTCAGTACTATATTGACGCACCTTTGGCAGTGATTACAACCTCAAGTCTTCTTGGGTATCACGCTACAAGCTTGGCACACCTGTATTTGTGTAATTTATCCCATTCTTCTCTGCAGATCCTCTCAAGCTCTGTCAGGTTGGATGGGGAGCGTCGATGCAGAGCTATTTTCAGGTCCCTCCAGAGATGTTCGATCGGGTTCAAGTCCGGGCTCTGGCCGGGCCACTTACGGACATTCACAGACTTGTCACAAAGCCACTCCTGCATTGTCTTGGACGTGAGCTTTAGGTCGTTGTCCTGTTGGAAGGTGAACGTCTGCCCCAGTCCGAGGTCCTGAATGCTCTGGAGCAGGTTTGCATCAAGGACCTCTCTATACTTTGCTCCGTTCATCTTTACCTCGATCCTGACTGCTCTCCCAGTTCCTACCGCTGAAAAACATCCCCACAGCATGATACTGCCACCACCATGCTTCACCGTAGATATGGTATTGGCCAGGTGATGAGCGGTGCCTGTTTTCCTTCAGACGTGACACTTGGATTTCAGGCAAAAGAGTTCAATCTTGGTTTCATCAGGCCTGGGAATCTTGTTTAGGTGCCTTTTGGCAAACTCCAAGCGGGCTGTCATGTGCCTTTAACTGAGGAGTGGCTTCTGTCTGGCCACTACAATAAAGGCCTGATTGGTGCAGTGCTGCAGATATAGTTGTCCTTCTGGAAGTTTCTCCCATCTCCACAGAGGAACTCTGGAGCTCTGTCAAAGTGACCATCGGGTTTTTGGTCACCTCCCTGAATATGTTAGTAAGTCTCTATCCTAAGGCCCTTCTCCCCCGATTGCTCAGTTTGGCCAGGCTCTATGAAGAGTCCTGGTGGTTTCAAAGTTCTATTTATGAATGACGGAGGTCACTGTGCTCTTCGGGACCTGCAATGCTCCAAAAAATGTTTTATACCCTTCCCCAGATCTGTGTCTCAACACAATCCTGTCTCGGAGGTCTACAGCCAATTCCTTCATCTTCATGGCTTGTTTTTTGCTCTGACATGCACTGTCAACTGTGGGACCTTATATAGACAGGTGTGTGCCTTTCCAAATCATGTCCAATCAATTTAATTTACCACTTGTAGACTCCTATCAAGTTGAAGAAACATCTCCATGATAATCAATGGAAACACGATGCACCAAAGCTCAATTTTGAGAGTCACAGCAAAGGGTCTGAATACTTACGTAAATGTGATATTTCAGTTATTTATTTTTAATTATTTTGCAATAATTACTAAACACCTGTTTTCGCTTTTATATTATGAGGTATCGTGCGTAGATTGATGATAAAAAAAAAATGACTGTAACCAATTTTAGAATAAGGCTGTAATGTAACAAAATGTGGAAAAAGTGGTTGGAATACTTTCTCAATGCCCTGTATATCCCACCAAAATCTTCATGACTTTGATCCCTCTCTCCTTGCCTGAAAACCTAATTTCTTTCCTGCCTCAGACTCATCACTTATAGACTGTTTAAACATCGCAATTGTCATACAGAATAGTGAAAGGCCTGGATAGAGTAGATGTGGAGAGAATGATTCTACCAGTGGGAAGAGTCTAGGACCAGAGGCCACAGCCCCAGAATAAAAGGACGTACCTTTAGAAGGAAGATGACGAGGATTTTCTCTTGTCAAAGACGGTGGTGAATCTGTGGAATTCATTGCCGCAGAAGGCTGTGGAGTCTAAGTCAGTGGATATTTTTCAGGTGGAGATTGACAGATTCTTGATTAGTAACGTTGTCAGGGGTTATGGGGGAGAAGGCAGGAGAATGAGGTCAGAGGGAAAAATGGGTGATTGAATGGCGGTGTTGACTTGATGGGCCAAATGGCCCGATTCTGCTCCTATTACTCATATGTATTGATAATGGAACAATGAAATTCTTTCTTGCAGCAGCTTGACAAGCCGGTAAATGCAACACACACAGATAATGTATAATGAACACAAAAAATCAATAATACAATACTAACACAAAAGAAACAGTTCTAAGCCTCAATAGAAATATGCTTCAAATGCATCATTCGATTGGTGGCAAAATCTTTATGTCTGACATTGAACTATTCAGCCCTGCAATATCGCACCCCATCTTCTAAATCTATCCTGACTTTGGCCTGGCATGATCCTATCCTTCCACTCTGCCACTCCAAATTTGTGAAGTTCATTTATGTCCTTTTGTGCATTAACCAGCATCTGTAGTTCTTTGTGTCTCCATTATCTTAATGGTGTTTGCTTACGAAATCACTGAACTTTTTTTAACAATCTTGGCCCTCTTGTCTTCGAATTCGTTGGCAATGGGAGTATCTTCGCTCATTTTTCCAGCTGCATTTGCTAATGCCCCTGTCCCACTTAGGAAACCTGAACGGAAACCTCTGGAGACTTTGCGACCCACCCAAGGTTTCCGTGCGGTTCCCGGAGGTTTTTGTCAGTCTCCCTACCTGCTTCCACTACCTGCAACCTCCGGCAACCACCTGCAACCTCCGGGAACCGCATGGAAACCTTGGGTGGGGCGCAAAGTCTCCAGAGGTTTCCATTCAGGTTTCCTAAGTGGGACAGGGGCATAAGAATACACATCAGGTTTTGTGTTAGCCTTCAGTTTGACTGCCAGGTCAGGTCGGGAGGAGTTCCCCCTTGCCACGGGTGCCATGTAATCCCGTGCTACCTGCTCCATGGCCGGATAGTTGGCCACTAAACCGTCTCTGCCACCTGCTTTGCCAGATGAGGAGGGGGTTGTGGACCCCCAGCAGGACCAAAAACAAGATCTATCAAAGGGAAGATTAGCTCCCAGCGAGCCAATGGCCATCCACACTGCAGTAGAAGTTGCGATCATTTTCATACACAGCATTGTAAGGCACAAAATTGCACCCGTGCCCATTGATGTTTTCAATGATGAAGATGATGATGATGATGATGATGATGATGATTGACTGCCTTAGACAATCCACCCAGACCATAGGTCTGCGCCACTGGCTAACATAAAACATGATGTGTATTGTTCTGGTGAGACCACATCTGGAGTATTGTGTACAGTTTTGGTCTCCTAATTTGAGGAAGGACATCCTTCTGATTGAGGCAGTGTAGCGTAGGTTCACGAGATTGATCCCTGGGATGGCGGGAATGTCAAATGAGGAAAGATTGAAAAGATTAGGCTTGTATTCACTGGAGTTTAGAAGGATGAGGCCGATCTTATAGAACCATAATAAGACTGGACAAGCTAGATGCAGGAAAAATGTTCCCAATGTTGGGCGAGTCCAGAACCAGGGACCACAGTCTTAGAATAAAGGGGAGGTCATTTAAGACTGAGGTGAGAAAAAACTTATTCACCCAGAGAGTTGTGAAATTATGGAATTCCCTGCCACAGAGGGCAGTGGAGGCCAAGTCACTGGATGGATTTAAAAGAGAGTTAGATAGAGCTCTAGGGGCTAGTGGAGTCAAGGGAAATGGGGGAGAAGGCAGGCACGGGTTATTGATAGGGGACGATCAGCCATGATCACAATGAATGGCGGTGCTGGCTTGAAGGGCCGAATGGCCTCCTCCTGCACCTATTTTCTATGTTTCTATGTTTCTAAGAAGCTGGAACAAAGGTATAGGGACAGTGGCTCCGAATGACACAACAAAACGAAATATACTTTCAATAATATTTGGTTATCCAGTTGGAAGGTCAGAATAAAAAAAACTGGCTTGGTTGGATGAGTCGCCACATGCAGAGGTGGAATTGCAAACGTCTTGCTTCACATAGCATATGGCCTGCAGCAAGTGAACATTACAATTAGCTGGAGTTTAGAAGAACGAGGGGGGGACCTCTTTGAAGCATACAGAATAGTGAAAGGCTTGGATAGAGTGGATGTGAAGAGGATGTTTCCACCAGTGGGAGAGTCTTGGACTGGAGGTCCTAGCATCAGAATTAAAGGACGTTCTTTGTGGAAGGAGATGAGGAGAAATTTATTTCGTCAGAGGGTGGTGAATCTGTGGAATTCTTTGCCACTATATTTCTATATTTCTATATTTCTATATTTAGAAGGCTGTGGAGGCCAAGTCAGTGGATATTTTTAAGGCAGAGATAGATAGATTTTTGATTAGTACGGGTGTCAGATGTTATGGGGAGAAGGCAGGATAATGGGATTAGCAGCGAGAGATAGATGAGCCATGATTGAATGGTGGACTAGACTTGATGGGCCGAATGGCTTAATTCTACTCCTATAAATTTTGACCATATGACCTTAAAAAATGGAGGGTGTTGCTCTGTTGACCTCCATCTAACACCATCTCAACTTTCTCAGCTTTGGTGGTAGTGGGAAATCCAATTTGAGTCTTTCATCTGTCTTCAGAAGTAAAGTCCTTAGCCCTAAAATGCTTTTCTGCATTCACTCCAGGATCTTCACAACCTTCTGAAAAATGTCATGACTATTTTAGTGGTGACAATCCAACTGCTGTTTTGCATTCTTTTGAAATCAAGTTGCAGAAACTAAACCAGAGGACATAGGTTTAAGGTAAGGGGGGGATAGATTTAATAGGAACTTGAGGGGGTCCCATTTTTTACATAATAGGTGGTGAGTGTATGGAACAAACTGCTGGAGGAAGTAGTTGAGGCAGATATGATTGCAACATTTAAGAAACATTTCGACAGGTACATGGATAGGATCGGTTTAGAGGGATATGGGCCAAATGTGGGCATGTGAGACTAGTGTGGATGGTCGTTGTGGGCAAGGTGGCCCTGTATGATTTTATGACTACATAAATAAGAACATAATTGGCAGGTAACATTAATGCAAAGTATATGAGCATAATTTTAATTTTGTCATAGAATGCCCATTAATTAAGTGCAGGAGATTCTCACTGTCTCCATATTATATAATATTATATTATTATATTATGACAAAATTAACATGAAATAGAACCAATTTGTTTAACCAGTACAGCCTCCTGACTTTTGTAAATTTGATGAGTTTGAACTATGGGTAGTTCTAATTACTTTTTCTCTGTATCAGTTATTGGAATAAATTGGATGGCTCGAACAATATTTCTTGCCGTTAAGTAAATTGCAATTTTAGCCCCAGGAGATTGCAATTAAAAAACGTCTGGAATGAAAGACATTTGCATCCCTACGCCAATGTACCTTATTGATGAAGGAGCGTATCAGTGCATATCCCCTGGAAATGGATAACGAAATGAGGGTCTGGAGATGGGATAGATATCTTCATGCCAGGTTGATATTTGTGGTGTTACGAGTTTAATGGGCTTGGATATGAGGAGGAAGGGATGCAGGTGTTTAGCATTTGTTAGAGTGAGTTAATTGCCTGTAGTTTCCTTTATTTAGTGGATACTGGTAGCGTAGGTGGTGAGGGCAGGTATTGAGGGGGGTTGTTCTGGGACGCCAGAACTAACTGTTGAGCCTTCCCGAGGTGTTCTGGACCTAACTCAATGAAACAGCAGTGAAGGAAGGTGCCCACTTGATAACCCCAATGATGTACTTGCATCGACACAATCAGTTTAAGGAAATAATGAACTTGTTAACATGCAGGTTGCTGTTTCTTGTGTATGGGGTTAGTTATTGTCCTTGGCATAAGTTGGTATATTCAGTTTAACCATATAACAACCATATAACAATTACAGCACGGAAACCGGCCATCTCGGCCCTACAAGTCCATGCCGAACAAC
Organism: Leucoraja erinaceus; assembly: GCF_028641065.1. Taxonomy (NCBI): domain Eukaryota; kingdom Metazoa; phylum Chordata; class Chondrichthyes; order Rajiformes; family Rajidae; genus Leucoraja; species Leucoraja erinaceus. The sequence continues at coordinate 3,758,612 of NC_073382.1, forward strand.
TTTTTTTCCCCTTAGCCCCACCTGCCTGCACTCGTACCATAACCCTCCATTACCTTCTCATCCATATGCCTATCCAATTTATTTTTAAATGATACCAATGAACCTGCCTCCACCACTTCCACTGGGAGCTCATTCCACACCGCCACACTCTCTGCGTAAAGAAGTTCCCCCTCATATTACCCCTAAACTTCTGTCCCTTAATTCTGAAGTCATGTCCTCTTGTTTGAATCTTCCCTATTCTCAAAGGGAAAAGCTTGTCCACATCAACTCTGTCTATCCCTCATCATTTTAAAGACCTCTATCAGGTCCCCCCTTAACCTTCTGCGCTCCAGAGAATAAAGACCTAACTTATTCAACCTATCTCTGTAACTTAGTTGTTGAAACCCAGGCAACATTCTAGTAAATTTAGATAGAGCTTTGGGCTTGGTTTTCTTAGTTGAGCGCCTCTCCTGGTGTTATAGGACAAGTACTTTGTGTTTTGGACACAAAAAGCTGGAGTAACTCAGCAGGTCAGGCAGCATCTCTGGAGAGAAGGAATGGGTGACATTTCAGGTCAAGACTAGTCTGAAGAAGGGTCTCGACCCGAAACGTCACCCATTCCTTCTCTCCAGTGATGCTGCCTGTCCCCCTGAGTTCCTCCAGCTTTTTGTGTCTATCTTCGGTTTAAACCAGCATCTGCAGTTCCTTCCTGCATACTTTGTGCTTTAATTGTAATTTATCTTTCTGCCTCAATGCCTCCTTTGCCAAAATGACCTATCATTTCTTAAGAAAAACACAAAGTGCCGGAGGAAGTCGGGCAATATCTTGTAGAGAAAGGGACATATGTTGTTTTTGTCCAGGACACTGCGTCAGGCTGTATTTTCCCAAGTTGGGAACTGGTAGAAGTTTTTGCACATTGGTAAAATGCACAGTTTGTTTGTTTCTTTTTAATGATATGAAGAAATGATCTGGGCCCAACTCAATGAAGCTCCAGTGAAGGGAGGTGGCCACTTGATAACCCCAATGATATACTTGCTTTCTATATAATTAAAAGTCTAATCTTCACCACCTGCTGTTTGCGCTTCATATTGATTTTAGAAAAAAACACTACCACGTACGGCCGTGATTTTTGGCCATCTTACTCAGAGTACCCCTCCGCTCATCAGGTGCCGAGGATTTTTCCCATCGATGAAAAATAAAAGAGTTATTGGTGTTTAAAAAATGTTGAGATTCTCTCTCCTGTCAATCACACCATGAAGGCCCCTTTTGGTGGGAGGGGGGGGAGAGACTACAAAACCCAGAAGTGTGGGCATGGATCAGTCTCTGCAAGATGGAGGAGGGAGAGGTCACGACTCGGTCTTTAGTGGACTTGCACCCTGCTTGAAATAGTATGAAGCTGCACTTGAATTTGGTGGCCTTGCACCCTGCTTGAGATGGAATTTCAAGGAATAGCCGTGAGTCAACTGCCAGCCCACCAACCGTGAGTGAGTGAGCTGCCAGCACAACAGGCTTGAGTGACTGAGCTGCCAGCCCAAGAATCCATTCGGCCCACAATGTTCATACTAGCTCTCTGGAAACCAGTCCCTTCAGCCCACAACACCCATACCATTGCTCCAGAAAGCCCCCACTGGCCACCAATATTGGAATTGGTGGAGAGGTAGAATATTGCATTGGGGGACCAGCCCTTCCGTGTGATGCTGGGACCCAACGGGTCCCACTTAGTCTAGTATATATATATATATATATATATATATAGCTAATGTGGAGAGGATGTTTTCGCTAGTAGGGGACTAAAGGGCCTGTCCCACTGTATGAGGTAATTCAAGAGTTCTCCTGAGTTTCCCCTGATTCGAACTCGGAGAATTACGGTAATAGCCGCTCGTAGGTACTCGGGGCTCTCGTGGACATTTTTCAACATGTTGAAAAAAACTTCACGAGCTTACCGCGTTTCCCGAGTACCTACTTTTAGCGTTACGAGCCGCCAAGAGACGTCCCAAGCTCCGATGTACCCGCTACGTACATTCTACATACTTACCACGAGTTTGATTTATTTTCACCTCGGGAGAGCTCTTGAATTACCTCGTACAGTGGGACAGGCCCTTAATTCTGCCCCTATAACATAAAGAATTGGTCCGACCCGATAAATCACCTATGCAAGTATATATATCCAGAGATGCTGCCTGAGTGGCTGAGTTACTCCAGCACTTTGTGTCTTTTCACATTAACCTTTCCATTCTTCGACTGATGGACAAAATATTTTTCAGTGTGTGTCAGCTATGGTGTTTTGTCATTCGAAGCCATGTTTGCTGTTGAGATCATAATGCGGTTAGAAGCCTTGCCTACCAATAGTATACATCATGTGTAGGAAGGAACTGCAGATGCTGGTTTACACCAAAGATAGACACAAAAAGCTGGAGGAACTCAGCGGGTCAGGCAGGATCTCTAGAGAAAAGGAATAGGTGACATTTCGGGTCGAGACAGAATGAGAGTCAGGAGAAAGGAAAACGAGAGATATAGGCGGTGATATAAATCATGCTTTTGATTATCTTTCAGTGTGAATAAAATTGAAATAAAATCTTATTTTGAGTGCTCTTGCCTTCAGAATCACTGGTGCCAGTAATGGTTCAGTGGTGGAGAGGGGCTGTATTCGGCTCATCTAGCTTTGACTGAAGTCTACCTGTTAAAAATAGATATGAGAGTGCTGAGGCCCTTCAGTGCCGCTTGTGTCTTGACACCACCACAAAGTGCTCACGAAATGTCCTCAGAAAATAACAGCAATTGTGGACAATTATAGCAGGCGCTGTCGAATTTGTAACTGCCCGCACCTGTGCACATACAATTAACGGCAACACAAAGACTTTCCCTTCCTCCATTCAAAATCAAAGTCTACTTGCTGAATCGTGAACGGCTACATGCTTTTAGCTAGTAATATGGTAATGGATGGAGGGAGGTTTTTGCTTCATTAAGGGTAGACGTTGTTCAGTCTGTGATTTTTAACTAGCTGGTTAATGCATTTGAGTAGAACAATTTTCAGCCTATGGTTTTAACCCAGGTAGGTTAATGACTTCATTATAAAAGCAAGCAAAGGGATTTCAACAGAACACTTTAAGCCATATATTTAATTATACGACATATAAAGGTTTTTTTTTAGAAAAGGTGCTGCACATGTCACACTGAGTGCAGTCTGAGGTTTAAAACTGTTTCTGTCTTATGACAGCGGGTTTGAGAGCCAATATTATTTTTTCCACTGGTTAACAGATGCGATAAAGTAGGCTTTCACCTTGTCTTTTAGAGTGTTGTACAGTCAGCCCTCCATTATAGAAAGTGCACTTCTTCCATTTCCACTGCCACAATTTTACAATCAGCATCACATTGGGAATGTATCCCTTTGAACCTTTTGATGATAGAAAAGTGGTGGCAGTCTGTGTATTGACCTGAAGGTTAATTCTTCGGGACTATTCAGATGGTGCGAACTCTGATTTTTGATCCTGAGTAAATGTTTTTAACTTTGCATGAGAACATGGAGATATCTCTGGATAATCAGAAATCAGAGTCACACACTGTGACCTGCCCAACCTGCCCACACCGACCACAGACAGCACCCATAGTCAGGATCGAACCTGGGTCTCTGGCGCTGTAAGACAGCAACTCTGCTGCTGCGCCACTGAACTAACTTGCTTTTTTTCTCTTTCCCAGTTCAGATCTAAAAAGAGAACTGCTTCAAGATTCAAGAGATTCAAGATTCAATTTTAATTGTCATTGTCAGTGTACAGTACAGAGACAACGAAATGCATTCTCTTTCTGCAGATGCTGCCTGAACTGCTGACTTACTCCAGCATATTTTATTTTTGTATCAGCTTGCAGTTTTTGATTTTCAAAATGTTTTATTAGCCTCCCGCTTTCTTTTGTAATCTATATTTATCACTGTAGCCCTCAATTCCCTACTCCATCGTATGTTCCTCCAGCGTTCCCTGAAAAACCTCCATACTATTGACATCCACCATTCCCCGTGGTAGCAAGTTGTACATTCTCATCACTCTTTTGGGTCAAAATGTTCTGTTTCAAATTCTGAATTTATTGGTGACTGTCCAATATTGGTGGGCCCCAGTTCTCTTTCCTAAATACGGAAAAATTACTTGTTTATTCACTCCATCCAAACCTTTCAGAATTGTAAAGATCTCTCCGTTATGTGGCTCATTAGATTTCCTTTCTCAAGAGAGAAGTAACTGAGTCGATTCCATTTTTTCTGTTGCGTTTACCGTCATGTTTTAGCTCTCATTCTATGCACTGTCTTGAACGCCACTATACATAGAAACATAGAAAATAGGTGCAGGAGTAGGCCATTCGGCCCTTCGAGCCTGCACCGCCATTCAATATGATCATGGCTGATCATCCAACTCAGTATCCTGTACCTGCCTCCTCTCCGTACCCCTTTTATAATATGGTGACCAGAACTAAATATATTTCTGGTCTACGAAAGGTCAGATACAGGCTTAGAGAACTTCAATTCATTCTAATTCTGTTCCTCTAGAGATAAATCCTCGTTTACATCAATTTATGTAATTACTAACCTGTGATGCAGCGTTACTTTGTGCTCCAGGGTGGTTCAGCGGCACAGCGGTCGAGTTGATGGCTCACAGCGCCAGAGACCCAGGTTCGATCCTGACTAGGGCCGCTGCCTGTACGGAGTTTGTACATTCTCCATGAGACCGTGTGGAATTTTTCTGGGTGCTCCGGTTTCTTCCCACACTCCACAGATGTACATGTTTGTAGGTTAATGGGCTTCTGTGAATTGTAAATTGTCTCTTGTGTGTAGCAGTAGAATAGTGTTAGTGTACAGGGTGATCGCTGGTCAGCATAGACTCGGTGGGCCAAAGGGCCTGTTTCCACGCTGTAATTCTAAAGTCTAAAGTAAAGCCTCATTGTTCCTCTAAACCGCATAGATCTACAGATTGTGGCTCAGAAATTTCGGGGACCTCTACAAGTCGAGGCAGAGGTGGATGCCTTGCTAACAGAGTATAACATAGACACACATTGCAAAGAGACTAGGTCAAAAGGGTCTCGACCAGAAATATCACTTATCCTTTCTCCACAGAGATGCTGCCTGTCCTCCTGAGTTACTCCAGCATTTTGTGTCTATCTTGCAAAGAGACTAATTTGATGTAAGCAACCTGCAAGTGCTAGCTACCTCTGTAACACCACCTTGTGGAACAGACAAGTGGTACAGGCAAAACAGGAAAAACAAACCTGACACCTTAAGGGCCTGTCCCACTTTCCCAAGTTATTCAGGAATTCTCTCGAGTTTTCCCCTTGATTCAAACTCGCAGAATGTTTGTAATGAGTCCGTAGAGGCCCTAGGAGTCCGTGGATATAACGTAGCGGCTCGTTACTCCAGCGGTGCAGGCTAGAAGGGCAGAATGGCCTACTCCTGCACCTATAACATATATAACAATTACAGCACGGAAACAGGCCATCTCGACCCTTCTAGTCCGTGCCGAACACATAATCTCCCCTAGTCCCATATACCTGCGCTCAGACCATAACCCTCCATTCCCTTCCCATCCATATAACTATCCAATTTATTTTTAAATGATAAAAACGAACCTGCCTCCACCACCTTCACTGGAAGCTCATTCCACACAGCTACCACTCTCTGAGTAAAGAAGTTCCCCCTCATGTTACCCCAAAACTTCTGTCCCTTAATTCTCATGTCATGTCCCCTTGTTTGAATCTTCCCTACTCCCTACTGAAACCCAGGCAACATTCTAGTAAATCTCCTCCGTACTCTCTCTATTTTGTTGACATCCTTCCTATAATTAGGCGACCAAAATTGTACACCATACTCCAGAATTGGCCTCACCAATGCCTTGTACAATTTTAACATTACATCCCAGCTTCTATACTCAATGCTCTGATTTATAAAGGCCAGCACACCAAAAGCTTTCTTTACCACCCTATCTACATGAGATGCCACTTTCAGGGAACTGTGCACAGTTATTCCCAGATCCCTCTGTTCACCTACATTCTTCAATTCCCTACCATTTACCATGTACGTCCTATTTTGATTTGTCCTGCCAAGATGTAGCACCTCACACTTATCAGCATTAAACTCCATCTGCCATCTTTCAGCCCACTCTTCCAACCTACTTTCTTTTTTTCAATGTTTTCTATGTTTTGCCAGCTGTAGGTACTCGGGGCTATTTTTTTACTCATGGACATTTTACTCGTGGACAAAAGTCCCGATTTACCTGATGCCCCGAGTACCTACGGCCAGCATAACGAGCCGCTACGATATATCCAGACTCCTACAGACTCGCTACGAACATTCTATGAGTTTGAATCGAGGGGGAAACTCTGGTGAATTCGTGAATAACTCGGGAAAGTGGGACAGGCCCTTTAATGATTTCAGCACATCGAAAAGTATTTAAAAGATGGACACGAAAAGCTAGAGTAACTCAGCGGGACAGGCAGCATCTCTGGAGAGAAGGATGTTTCGGGGGTCGAGATCCTTCCGAAACGTCACCCATTCCTTCTCCCCAGTGATGTTGCCTATCCCGCTGAGTTACTCCAGCTTTTTGTTTCTATCTTCGGTTCAAACCAGCATCTCCAATATCTTCTTGCACAAAAAGTATTTCAAAGTCATTGAAACATAGCAGTCATTTACACAGCAAGCCCCCATAACCAGCCATCTGGATAATATGTTTGAGTGATATTGGCTGAGGTATATATATAGAAATAGAAAAGAACACTGGGGAGAAATCCCTAACTTTTCTTCAAAATGGCATCATGCGATTTCTTAATGGTCAATTGAGAAATGTGATGAGATGAGTTTAACTTGGCATCAAGTTTGGCACAAGCAGTGTTCCTGTGCTGGACTGTCCCATGCTCTAGTTATAGGCATGTCAAGGCCTGACTGATATTGATGGAAGATTTCCCTCCCCAGAGGTTCATGGTTACAGAGAACGTTTTATATACACACACATGCCCATGGTGCAATTCCAACCAATACATTAACTTAAGATTGTCACAAAATGCTGGAGTAACTCAGCGGGTCAGGCAGCATCACTGGAGAAAATGGTGGTGTTTTAGATCTGGTCCATTCTTCAGACTGGTGGTGTTGTAGTTGGTGGGGGGGGGGGGGGGGGGGGGGGGGGGGGGCAGAAACTGGACATAAGATAATGAACCAGGACAAATTGTGGCTGGCAACAGGACATCAGGCAAAGAGGTTCTCGCCTATTTCCTTCGCTCCATAGATGCTGCTGCACCCGCTGAGTTTCTCCAGCTTTTTTGTGTACCTGAGGTTCTCTGCTAGGCTGATTATGGGCAAGAGTTGGTGTGATCTAAGAGCAATATATCGTTGCGAACTGTGGAACTGGTTAATGGATTATTTTGTGGCAAAGAAGGGGAGGAGGTGAAGGGGGAAGGGGAGGGGAGGGAGAGGGAGAGTGTGGTGTTTGTAGAAGTGAACTAATATTGGAGAGTTTAACGTTCATACTGCTGGGTTGTAAGCTGCCCAAGAAAAATATGAGGTGCAGTTCCTCCAATTTGCAGGTGGCTTCACTCAGGCAATGGTGGAGGCCCAGGATAGAGAGGTTAGCATGGGAATGGAAAGGGGAGTTAAAGTGGTTAGCAACCGGGAGATCCAGTGGTACAATAACTTACCAGGCATCTGGATGCCAGCCCAGTGCTCAACAGCCTTGCTACTCTATTCTACTCTCGAAAGACATTCTTGCCATAGAGGAGTACAGAGAAGGTTCATCAGACTGATTCCTAGGATGTCAGGAATTTCTTATGAAGAAAGACTGGATAGACTCGGCTTGTACTCGCTAGAATTTAGAAGATTGAGGGGGGATCTTATAGAAACTTACAAAATTCCTAAGGGGGTTGGGCAGGCTAGATGCAGGAAGATTGTTCCCGATGTTGGGGAAGTCCAGAACAAGGGGTCACAGTTTAAGGATACGAGGGAAGTCTTTTAGGACCGAGATGAGAAAATCATTTTTTACACAAAGAGAGTGGTGAATCTGTGGAATTCTCCGCCACAGAAGGTAGTTGAGGCCAGTTCATTGGCTATATTTAAAAGGGAGTTAGATGTGGCCCTTGTGGCTAAAGGGATCAGGGGGTATGGAAAGAAGGCAGGTATGGGATACTGAGTTGGATGATCAGCCATGATCATATTGAATGGCGGTGCAGGCTCAAAGGGCCGAATGGCCTACACCTGCACCTATTTTCTATGTTTCTATGTTTCTATGTTTCTATGTTTCTATTGTACACTCACAACTATATTTATCCAAATCCAAATTTACCTTCCAATTCTGGTTTAGGTATGAACTACATGGGTAGGTTTTTGGCTGAAGCTAATATTGTGTAATGATGGTATTAAAAGCCACAGTAGATATTTGAATGAACAGATAAAAATCATGTTGTGAAATACGTCAATTAATTTTTCTTCTGAAAACGTTGAATCTGTTTAAACTCTGAATATTTTTTAAAAAAAAAGGAAACCGTGGGTCAAAATATTCACAAAGTATTTTGCACAATTTCTGGGTGAGCGACCACTTAATTGGTGAATGAGCAACCAGAGAATAATTCAAGCTGTCACAGTTAATAGAAGAAACTAATTAAAAATGTGACAGGGATCACAGAAAAAGTATTAAATGCAAATATTCCAGATTGATGTGCACTCATTTAATATGCGAAATCTTAGAGATTTTATATGAGACTTTCCAACTGAAGTTGTGACTAAGATATTAATTTTATTTATTTAGAGAGAGAGTTATGAATATCATTTAACAGGGATTTCTTAGGTGGTTTCTCAATGTTTCATTCTTTTTGATTTTACAAATTTCTTTTACATTATACAAATTGTTCTTGTTGCATTGTACATCATACTTTCTCTTGCCTTCTATTGTATCTTGTCTCTTGTCCTCATCTCCCATTGTACTTCTCAATTTTAGGCTGCACCTTGGGGTTGAAGGTGATTGTTGTCTTCTCGTAATCTGTTGGGGGTTCAGAGATGTCCTATGTGTAACCCCGTAACCACTCTCAAGTACGGTGGCATAGCGATAGTGTTGCTGCCTTGCAGCGCTTGCAGCGCCAGAGATCCGAGTTCCATCCCGACCACGGGTGCTGGCCTGTTTCCACGCTGTATCTCTCGACTATTCAGGAGAAGATGGTGGCAGGAGGAACTGCAGCAGAAGCTGGAAGTGCTGGAGGAACTCTGCAGGTCAGGCAGCATCCGTGGGGGGAATGGCAGGTGACTTGAAATGTCGCTTATCCATTCTCTCCACAGATGCTGCCTGAACCGTTGAGTTACCCCAGTCGATGCATATGATGCATTTGAAACTCATATTTCTATTGAGACTATTACATTATTGATTTTTTTGGTGTTCATTATACATTATCTGTGTGTATTGCATTTACCGACTTGTCAAGCTGCTGCAAGAAATAATTTAATTGTTCCATTATCAGTCCATATAAGTAATATGGGCAGAATTGGGCCATTTGGCCCATCAAGTCTTTTCAGTCATTGTTGATTTATCTTTCCCTCTGACCTCCTTCTCCTCCTTCTCCCCTGTCATTCTGTCAACCTCCACCTTCAAAATATCCACTGACTTGGCCTCCACAGACATCTGTGGCAATTAATTCCACAGGTTCACCACCCTCTGACTAAATAAATTCCTCCTCATCTCTTTTCTAAAGGTACGTCCTTTTATCCACAGGTTAATAATAATAATAATAATAATAAATTTTATTTATGGGCGCCTTTCAAGAGTCTCAAGGACACCTTACAAAAATTTAGCAGGTATAGGAAAAACATGTAAGCGGAATAAAATAAATAGTAGAGACATGACTAGTACACAAAGTAAAGACAGAATTCAATTCAAAACACAATATGAGGCAAATCAAGCACAGATGAAAAGGGAGGGGGACGTGGGGCTAAGGATAGGCAGAGGTGAAGAGATGGGTCTTGAGGCGGGACTGGAAGATGGTGAGGGACACGGAATTGCGGATCAGTTGGGGGAGGGAGTTCCAGAGCCTGGGAGTTGCCCTGGAGAAGCTTCTATCCCCAAAACTGCTCTCTGGACCCTCACCCTCTGGACAATTCTCAGCCATTTTGAATGTAGTCAGTGGTTATCGGGATATTATTTTTGCCGCCATTCTCTTATTTTCCATTGATACCGTTGCAATCCTTGAATACATTATTTCAGTATTAAATCTCTCAAACTTTGGCGACACTGTTCTTCTCAAGTTGGAATTGGCAGGACCATTTGCAGAAGGCCAGGTTCATAGGAATACAGAGGAGTACATCAATGTCCGAATCGAGCAAGTTGTCGAGGGGGGTGAAAGAAGAAGACGTCGCCAGCAGGACCTGGTAACTTGATACATTGATCTTCTCTCCTTTTGGGCATTTATGGGGTCCATGGGAGTTTCAGTTCCATTTAGTTTGTTGTCACATGTACCGAGGTACAGTGAAAAGCTTTTGTTGCGTGCTAACCAGTCAGCGGAATGACAGGACAGGATTGCAATCGAGCCATTGTGTATTTTTTAAATTATTTTTAATTTAACCTTTATTTAACCAGGAGAAGTCTCATTGAGATTAAAAATCTCGTTTACAAGAGAGTCCTGGCCAAGACAGGCAGCAGCACAGTTCCACAGTTACAGACAATAATTTAAAAACAACAAAGAACATATAAATAGAGTCACAGTCAGAACATCATCAAACAAAGCATGTACAGACAGAAGAGCCCACTTCAACATCATTAGATCTGAATCTGAATTTCCTTTATTGTCATTCAGACCTTATGGTCTGAACGAAATTTCAGATGGGATTTAAATCTGTTTATAGAAACCAGCTCCTTAATTTTCAGTTCATTCTGCAGCTGGTTCCATGCGAAGGGAGCAGCATAACTAAATGCCCTTTTCCCCAGTTCAGTACGGACTTTAGGTACAGTTAGTAAGAACAAGTCCTCAGAGCGGAGCTGATAAGTTCCTGTGCTTTTTCGAATTACATACTTCTGCAGGTATGAAGGAAGAACACCGAGGATAGTCTTATAAATAAGGATATGCCAATGATGGAGTCTGCGGGTGGACAGGGCAAACCATCCAACTTGAGCATACAATGAGCAGTGGTGCGTGAGGGTTTTAAAGTTTGTAACAAATATCAGTGCTCCGTGGTAGACCGTGTCCAAAGACTGTAGGCATTTAGGTACATGATTGGGGAACTAACTAAAAACATGGGCGGAAATCGCTTTTAAAACATGGGGGGGACGGGACATAATGAGGATAATGACATCTAGGACAGGGGTCGACAACCTACGGCCCACGGGTCGGATCCGGCCCGTAATCCGAAGGCGTTTTTTTTTTCAATTCGTTTTCGCGACCTGGAAACTGCAGTCAGACCTGGGGCACGGATACAACCTGGGCGCTAAAGCCAATGCTGGGGCAAACGAAACCGACGTGGGACTGGGCGCTACAGCCAGACCTGCCAGATCTATATCGGTGAGACCAAGCGGAGGTTGGGCGATCGTTTCGCCGAACACCTCCGCTCGGTCCGCAATAACCAAGCTGACCTCCCGGTGGCTCAGCACTTCAACTCCCCCTCCCACTCCGTCTCCGACCTCTCTGTCCTGGGTCTCCTCCATGGCCACAGCGAGCAGCACCGGAAATTGGAGGAACAGCACCTCATATTCCGTTTGGGGAGTCTGCATCCCGGGGGCATGAACATCGAATTCTCACAATTTTGTTAGTCCTTGCAGTCTCCTCCCCCTCCTCAGCCCCCCTGCTGTCTCCTCCCATCCCCCAGCCTTCGGGCTCCTCCTCCTTTTCCCTTTCTTGTCCCCGCCCACCCCCGTCCCCGATCAGTCTGAAGAAGGGTTTCGGCCCGAAACGTTGCCTATTTCCTTCGCTCCATAGATGCTGCTGCACCCGCTGAGTTTCTCCAGCTTTTTTGTGTAACCTGCCAGGCGACCTGGTCGCTACAGCCAGTACCGGGGCAGGCGAGCAGAGCTGTTGCTCCCAGGTCACAAAACATGGGGGGGGGGGGATTGTCCCCCACCTCTCAAAACATGGAGGGGACAGCCCCCTAGTGCAAGGTAAAGTCCGATCAAAGATAGTCCGCGAGTCATAAACGGGGTGGACAGAAGATCAGGACTCCTCTCTAGTTGTGGGAGGTTGCTTCAGTTGCCTGATATCACTTGTGGAAAAAACTGTTGCTGGGTCTGGAGGCGTGCATTTTCACACCCATATCTTTTGCCCGAGGGGAGGAGAAGGAATGGCCAGGGTGCGACATGATCAAACATCACCAAGGCCGTTTATTCCCATCTCAAGCACCATCAGGTATTCACTGTATGCTGCATGAGGTGGTTATGTTACTGAACTAATATCAAGAAGTATGATTAATGATCTGGAACTACATTTTTAATCTTCTCCTGAGCAATTGAAAGATTTAAACACCAGATTGTGTAAATAAACCTATAACATGGATTTTAGTAAGGGGAAAATGTATAATTAATGGTCACACCCTAACACCATTGATGTACAGAGGGATCTCAGGGTCCAAGTTCATAACTCCATGAAAGTGGCAACACAGATAGATAGAATAAATAAGGCAGATGGTATGCTTGCGACATTTCTGGTCGTCCCATTACAGGAAGGATGTGGTGCTAATAATACTTTATTTATTTATTTAATTCTTTATTTCGAACAGAATAAAAGAATAAAAAGCAAGTGTGAAACATACAAAAAACAAAACAAGAATATTTATAATGTGTCATAAACAATATCTATAATTAAATGAAATCGTATGTGTCCGAAAAGGAGCAGGAAGAAGCCAAAGCTAATTAATTCCCTCCCCTTATTCAACTGCTTGTAATTATCTTATACAAATTTAGCCGCTATATGTACACCATATGTACACCAGCAGCTATATGTACACCATATGTACACCAACCACTATATGTGCACCAAATTATTTAAAGATGATGTGGTGGGGCACTTTTCACTCACATACACAGGGTAACAAGTCCCTGGATCGCGATGTCGGGGATGGTGGTGGAGGCAAGTCAACTTTATTTGTCACATACACATACAAGATGTACAGTGAAATGAAAGTGGCCATGCCTGCGGGATTGTGCCAAGCAACAGAACAGAACAGAGCCAGTATTTACATTAAAAAAAGGAAGACACAACAGTATTTACGCCCTGTTGTGTGAGATGATTAGAGTTTACAGTCCTGATGGCCTGTGGAAAGAAAGAAACTGGAAAAATGCTCCGATACCAACAATAAAAATGTGGATTTCAAACATGTTCGAAACATTACATCTGGAAGAGATGAGACTCCTCCTAGCAGGCAAAGCAGACCACTTCCAAAAGACGTGGTCTGCATTTATGGACTTATTATGGCCTCAGCGCAGAGGGAGAAGAGGGAAGAGACTGCAGCCCTATGATTTTTGCCTCCACCACAGTGAGGAGGTGTTTGGAGGACTCACTGTGGTGCCAGGTGTTTATCTGGTAATGGTGGGTGAACGATATAGACGTAAGGTTGGTATATAAAGGAAATTCAATTCAATTTTTGCGGAGTTTTTTTTAAAAAATAAAATGGAGCGGTAATGGGGGGGTTACAAATACGGTTGGTTATCCCTTTTGCTTTTGTTTTCTAATAGAGGTCTACATTTTCTTTACTTCTTTTCTAGGGTCTATTTCTTAACTTTCTTCTCTAACTCCTTTTCTAAGGGGCTTTCTCTTCCCAACACTTTCCTGCACCTTCACGACTCTTTCTCACTTCCCTTACTTCTTTTATTTCTATCTTTTTTAAAGTTCAAAAAATGAAGGGGTACAACAAATGTGATGAGATATATGTGGTGTGTATTACTGCAACTTATTGTACTTCTAATAAAAATTAAATTAAAAAAAAAAAAAAAGGAAAGAAACTCTGTCTCATTCTCTCTGTTTTCGCAGCATGACAGCGGAGACACTTGCCTGACCGTAGCAGCTACAATAGTGGCATTTAAGAGACCTTCTAGATTGGCACACGGATATGCAGGGGATGGAGGGATATGGATTAAGTGCAGGCAGATACTAATTGTTCTTGGTATCATGTTCGGCACAGACATTGTATGTTGACATGCCTGCTCCAATGCTGTACTGTTCTACTGTATGTTCTATAACGATGAACTAGATTGTTGTAAAAGCCCATCTGTTTGGGCCTGTGTGTTATCCTATTCCAGCACCAATATGGACAATTATCCTCTGAAATGACCCAATAATTGGGATTTAGGAAAGGATATGAATAGCTGACATTGTCAATATCACTGACATCCCCTGAGAGTACACAGTAAGGTCTGTAGATTTTCAATGTGTTCATTGTTACTGTAGGAGTAGCTGGGAAGAGCAAGTGGGGGCAGTTTCAAGCATTATTTCACAGCCACGGAAGGCTGTGGAGGCAGAGTCAATGGACATTTTTAAGGCAGAGATAGGCAAATTCTTGATTAGTACGGGTGTCAGAGGTTAAGGGGAGAAGGCAGGAGAATGCTGTTAGGAGGGGGAGACAGATCAGCCATGATTGAATGGCAGAATAGACTTGATGGGCCAAATGGCCCAAATATGCTCCTATCATGAACTTATGAACATGAACATTCTTTCATCATGTGGCGCGTCAGTAATGGTGGCCTCGCCAACGGTCTGTTTCATTTCATATTTTTTGTTATTTCTAGTGTGTTTTAAAAGTATGTGTTAATGTTCTCTGGTTTGTTTTTATTTGGGGGGGAGGGGGAAACTTTTTTCCAATCTCTAACCTTGTCGGAGATGCGATTGTTTTCCGGATCGTATCTCCGGTTGCTCTGCGGCCTAACATCGTGGAGCTGGGGGCCTTACCTTTACTCGAGACTGACTTTGAGCCCCACCGCGGGACCGCGGACATGCCATCGGAGCCTGCGATCCCTTGCCTGGGATTGACGCTCCAAACGCGGCCTGCGAATTTCAATGTCGAGGAGCTCGTAATCACGGGTAGCGACTGATGTCAGGAAGGTCCAAAGCCACAAGAGGTTCGACTGGACCCGACCCGGAGTCCGATCACCTGGCGCGGGGACCTGAGATCCCACCCCGCGCACCTCCCCCCCCACACCCCCCGGAAGCGGAGGTCCAGACCGCCTTCAAAGGGAGCAAGATCATCCCGTCAACGGAGGGCTCGAGAGGCCCCCTACCGCGGGAGAACAAAGAAGGGAAAAGATTGAAATTTTCTTTCACCTTCCGTCGCAGTGAGGAATGTGGAGGAGTCACTGTGGTGGATGTTTATGTTAAAATGTATTTTGTGTGTCTTGTTGCTTTTTATTGGTATGACTGTTGGGCAAATCAAATTCCTCGTGTGTTACAAAACAAACTTGGCTAACAAAGGATGATTATGATTAAGATTTGTGCAACTTTTGCTTGCGATGAAACTCTGTTTTGAATAATGACTTTCCTCTGCTTTATACCTTTTACAGTCGGTTCACAATTGGTCCATTCCATTAAATCCACAAAGAAATCAACTCATCAAGACAAAAACTTTTGAACTGGCCAGCAGGTAATTAATGTAGTTGGGTTGTATTTCCTTGTCTAACTAATTACTGATAAAATGGTTAGAGATTGACCTTGCAGCCATTTCTGTTTATAAATCATACGCTAAAACTTTAATGATGTCTTAATCAAAGATGAGTTGCATCCTGGCCACTCCCTCTTCTCCCCCTCTCCCATCGGGCAAGAGGTATGGAAGTGTGAAAACGCACACCTCCAGATTCATCAACAGTTTCTTCCCAGCTGTTATCAGGCAACTGAACCATCCTACCAACAACTAGAGAGCACTCCTGTACTACTATCTACCACATTGGCGACCCTCAGACTATCTTTGATTGGACTTCACTAGCTTTATCTTGTTCTAAACGTTATTCCCTTTATCATGCATCTGTACACTGTGGATGGCTCGATTGTAATCATGTACAGGATTGTCTTTAGCATGCATCAAAAGCTTTTCACTGAACCTCAATACGTGACAATAAACTAAATGCAACTACTCAAAAGCCTTGGGCTGTCAGGTCTCCAGTATACCAGTCTGTATAATTAATTTGCAATGGCTTTGGGGCCAATCGATAAATCTTTGGAATTATCCACCTCAAAGGACTAATCGTGCTCAGTGGTCAATAAACAATAGATGCAGGAGTAGGCCATTTGGCCCTTCAAGCCAGCACCGCCATTCACTGTGATCATGGCTGATCATCCACAATCAATAATCCGTTCCTGCCTTCTCCCCATATCCCCTGACTCCGCTATCTTTAAGAGCTCTATCCCTCTTGAAAACATCCAGTGAATTGGCCTCCACTGCCTTCAGAGGCAGCGAATTCCACCTATCCACAATTATCTGGGTGAAAAAGCATTTCCTCATCTCCGTTCTAAATGGCCTAGCCCTTTTTTTAAATATTATTTATTTATTTATTTATTTTTAAATCTTATTTATATAGCACATTTTTAGTCAACTTGCATTGACCCCAAAGTGCTTCACATAATTACATTACATTTACACACAGGCAATGGTGGGTGAAGTGTCTTGCCCCAAGGACACAACGACAGTATGCACTCCAAGCGGGATTCGAACCGGCTACCTTCCGGTCGCCAGCCGAACACTTAGCCCATTGTGCCATCTGTCGTCTTATTCTTAAACTGTGGCCCCTGGTTCTGGACTCCCCCAACATCGGGAACATGTTTCCTGCCTCCAGCGTGTCTAATCCGTTAACAATCGTATATGTTTCAATAAGATCCTCAAGGGTCCCACTGCCTCTACTTCTTTCTCTTGTGCTGTTTTATGCTTCTTTTAGGCTTCTTCAGCTACAAAATTTGCTTATTTGGCCAAAGTTTTGATCTTGGGATCCAGGGTGTGGAAAATCTAATTCTACTGGATTACTTGCATTTGCTGAACCTTGGAAACATCACTGTACAAGAGGGTGGAGAGGTGCACCCAGGATGCAGGCTCCCCAAGGTGCTGTTCCTCCAATTTCCGGTGTTGCTCGCTCTGGCCATGGAGGAGACCCAGGACAGAGAGGTCGGATACAGAGTGGGAGGGGGAGTGGGAGGAACAGCACCTCATATTCCGCTTGGGGAGTCTGCATCCTGGGGGCATGAACATTGAATTCTCCCAATTTTGTTAGCCCTTGCTGTCTCCTCCCCTTCCTCAGCCCTCAGGCGGTCTCCTCCCATCCCTCAGCCTTCGGGCTCCTCCTCCCCCTTTTTCCTTTCTTCTCCCCGCCCACCCCCCATCAGTCTGAAGATGGGTTTCGGCCTGAAACGTTGCCTATTTTCTTCGCTCCATAGATGCTGCTGCACCCGCTGAGTTTCTCCAGCAATTTTGTGTACCTAAGAAATTCACTGTGAAATTCATTCATTCATTCTCTCATCCATTAATTCATTCTTTCATACATTCATTCATTCATTCATTCATACATTCAATCATTCATTCAATCTTTAATTCATTCATTCATTCAATCATTCATTCATTCTTTAATTCATTCATTCATACATACATTCATGCATTCGTTCATTCAGTCATTCATTCGTTCATTCAGTCAATCATTCATTCATTCAGTCATACACTCATTCATTCATTCAATCATACACTCATTCATTCAATCAATCATTCTTTCATGCTTTCATTCATTCTTTCATGCTTTCATTCATTCTTTCATGCAATCATTCATTCATTCATTCATCATTCATTCATTCATACATTCATATATTAATTCATTCAGAATTTCCCCTTTTTTTGTAGCAGTGAGATTGGCATCAATATACAGACCTTCCTTAAGAACAATGAAGTGGTCCCGCTAACTATCAGTTACCAATACCTCTACGCAAGTGTTGAGACTCAAGTTGTCATTGCAGCTGTCATTTTGGCCGGAGTTTACATCCTTATTATATTTGAGGTAAGTTATTTTTCTGATTATTGACTGGCTACATGTTATATCCTATTTCAGGTCCTGAGAGTTGAGCGTGTGAAATATTGGCAAGAATGAATTAGTTTTGTGAAACTTTGACGTGTTTTGAAAGAATTGTAAAGGTTCTCATTTTGTTACAGTGGATAAAGTTGCTGTTATCTGTAAATTGTTACCCAATCAATGCAGAAATCTGGGCCGTTCCATGATTTTAATCGCGTATAAAAAGCAGTGGGATTTGGTAAAGGAATAATTGATCATAAAACATTTATGCTAATAATACGGTGAGCCTGCACTAATGGTCAACTCATTCTGGGGAAAATTACTCAGTGGTAGATGTTCTCTGGGATAATGACTTTGAATATGTAATGCTCCTTATGCGCTGCCTTTGATATGATTCTTCTATTTGGATACACAACATTTTCACAGGAAGGAACTAAAGCAATGGTTCTTGGCATTCATAAATGTAAGATGGGTGAGAGCCTGTTAAGCCTCTCCTAATATTTACATCCAATAGCTTTAATTGCGGCAGATATAAATGTGTTATTATATATAAAAGAAATATATACTTTAACCAAATCCACAATCCAGGGTGGTGGAGCGGTAGGGTTGCTGCCTCACAGCGCCAGAGACTCATGTTTGATCCTGATTATGGGCGCTGTCTGTACGGAGTTTGTACATTCTCCCTGCGACCACGTGGGTTTTCTCCTGAAGCTCTGGTTTCCTCCCACACTCCAAAGATGTTCGGGTTTGTAGGATAATTAGCTTTGGTAAAAAATTGTTTAAAAAAGTGTGTAGGCTGGAGTTAGTGCACAGGGTGATGGCTGTTCGGCGTGGATTTGGTGAGCCGAAGGGCCTGTTTCTGCACTGTATTTCTAAAGCCTAAATTAAAGTCTTAAGTCACAATACCCTTTTGATGTCCACTTTGACAATTCTGAAGTAGTTATGACTTTTCCAACAGTCTGATTTTGCAATATTTTGGTTTTATTTAGTTTAGAGATACAGCGTGGAAACAGACGCTTCGGCCCACCGGGTCTGCGCGGACTAGCGATCCCCGCACATTAACACTCTCCTACACCCACTAAGGACAAATTTCACATTTACCAAGCCAATTAACCTATAAAAACCTGTAAATCTTTGGAGTGTGGGAGGAAATCTCGGAGAAAACCCACGCAGGTCACGGGGAGATCGTACAAACTCCATACAGACAGCACCCGTGGTCTCCGGCGCTGCATTCGCTGTAAGGCAGCAACTCTACCGCTGTGCCACCGTGACAAACAAGCTTTCCCATGAATTCCCAGCTTCCAATCTTCCTGACCTGTCAGAAACAATGGCAAAGTTATGATAATTTTCAGTGTTCCTGGAGTGCACTGGCAGCTTAGTTTATTAGTTTTGTTTTAGTTTCTTTTTGTCACGTGTTCTGAGGTACAGTTAAAAGCTTTGCTTTGCGTGCTATCCAGGATCAGAGGCCATTGCCGCAGAATAAAAGGACGGACCTTTAGAAAGGAGATGAGGAGGAATTTCTTCAGTCAAAATGCGGTGAATCTGTGGAATTCATTGTCGCAGACAGCCATGGAGGCTGTCAAGTCAATGGGTGTTTGTAGGGCGCAGATGGACAGATTCTTGATTCAGAAGATTATCAGGAGATATTCAATTCAATTCAACTTTAATGTCATCGCACAAATACAAGTATCAGTACAACGAAATGCAGTTTTGCTTCAGTCCGTAGTAGTTGTACATAAAGAAAAACAAAAAAATAGAAAGAGGGAAGATACAGAATAATCAGGAAATACAGAATGATTAAACAAAGGGGACGGAGGGACCAGAGAAATCTATCGTCGGGACTCCGAGTTCAGCAGTGTGATTGTGTTGTTATAGAAGCTTTTCCTCATCCTACTAGGACGTGACCTGATGGGAGGAGGGCAAACAGTCCATGGTTGGGGTGTGAGGTGTCAGGAGATATGGGGCGAAGGCAGGCACGGGCTACTGATTGTGGATGATTAGCCATGATCGTAATGAATGGCAGTGCAGGCTCGAAAGGCCAAATGGCCTCCTCCTGCACCTATTGTCTACGTTTCTAAGGCAGGTGAATGGGGTCGAGAGGGAGAGATAGATCAGCCATGATTGTATGGCGGAGTAGACTTGATGAGCTGAAAGGCCTCATTTTGCTCCTATCACTTACGATGGGGATCCATGACATTATTTATGCCATAAGAAATAAAAGCAACAAACTTTGAGTAATGGTGTTGAATCTCCGATTGGTGGCCAACACATATCCAATTTTCAGAAGTGCAGTTTGCACACTGGTCCCATTTGCCACCTTATAACCAAAGCTGGAGTGGACGGAAGCCATCCTTCCAACTGAGGGCCGGCCTAAGAAAAGAGAGAATACACAACAAAAGTACATTGTTGGCAGTGAAGCAGTTGGGATACTTCAGTTTTGATTTTAGTTTACTTTTAGACATACAGCGTGAAAACAGGCCCTTCGGCCCACCGAGTCCACGCCGACCAGCGAATCCCGCGCTCTTATACTATCCTACACACGCACGAAGGCTGTGAAGGCCAAGTCAATGGATGTTTTGAAGGCAGAGAAATATAGATTGTTGATTATAGACAATAGGTGCAGGAGTAGGCTATTCGGCCCCTCAAGCCAGCACCGCCATTCAATAGGATTATGGCTGATCATCCACAATCAGTACCCCGTTCCCGTCTTCTCAACATATCCCTTGACTCTGCTATCTTTAAGAGCTATATCTATCTCTCTTGAAAGCATCCAGAGAACCGGTCTCTGCCACCCTCTGAGGAAGAGAATTCCACAGACTCACAACTCTCTGTGTGAAAAGGTTTTTCCTCATCTCCGTTCTAAATGGCTTATCCTTTTTTCTTAAACCGTGGCCCCTGGTTCTGGACTCCCCCAACATTGGGAACATGTTTCCTGCCTCTAGTGAATCAAAGTGTTTGGCAACCGGGAGATCAGGTAGGTCCTGGTGGACTTGAGTGAAGGTGTTCAGCGAAACGATCGGCCAGTCTACTTTTGGTCTCGCCAAAGCAACAAGAGATCTGTGGAGCAAAACGCGAATCCCCGACTGTTTTTGCATCAGCGATAATTGTGGAAGCACTTTCGAGACATGGACTAAAAGCATTGCTCTTTGTCTGTAGTATTAGGGGGGGGGGGGGTTTGAGCTGTGTAATGTTGTGCATTTGTGTGTGACAATAATCGCAGCCTCCCACAATGGGTAATAAGAATGTGGAAAAATAACAAGTCACGACTCGGAATACCGTCTTTCAGCTGACAGCCTCTCTCCTTCACGCTGATTATCCTAAATAGTCCATCACTGAACACCTTGTGCAGGAGTGAGCTGCATGAGTAATGATCTCAAAAGAATGAGTCCATACAAAAGCACTTGTTCAATGGGGAAGAGTATCATCCACCAAAATATTTTTAAGTTAGAGCTGTGAGATTCTGATAATGTACCGAATATGGTAATCCCACTGTATTTTGATATTCCTCGACAAAGAATAATCAGCAGGCAAAATACTCCGAGGGAACTTAAATCATCGTAGAATCATTTATTTTGACATTTGCTGCTTATACATATTTTATATGCATTTCATTTTTTACGACTACTAGAAATTAGTTATGAATTTCCAGTCGAGGACATCTTTGTGTGACATTTAGATAGGAATTAGATCCTTTGAGAAGCAATTAGAATTGTGTTAGACTATTCCTTAGTCCACTTTTAGCATGTGCAAATAAGAGTTTAATTATTTAGCAGGTGCCTTAAAAAGTTGCCCGCTAAAATTTTGAGGCTTTTAAATCCACTTAATAACATTTACTTTTAGATTAGGAGCTTAAATCGTGTTTATTGCATTCAAACCAGCATTGAGGTCTGCAGTGTACACTCAGTTAGAGCATAGAATGGTACAGCACAGGGACGGGATCTTCAGTCCACAATGTTTGTGTTGAATATGGTGCCAAGTTAAACTGACCTTATCTGCTTGAACATGATCCAGAACCCTCTATGCTCTGTACTTCCATGTGCCTATCTAAAACCCTCTTAAGTGGCACAATCGCATATGCCTCTGCCACCGCCCCTGGCTGTGCGTTCCAGTCCCGACCACTCTCTGTGTAAAAAAAAACTCGCCCTACTCATCCCCATTAAACTTTCCCCCTCTCCTCTTTTTGCTCTAGCCTCTCGTGTTGGAAATTTCCACCCTGGCAAAAGGTGCCAAATGCGGCCTAACTAATAAAGTCCTGTATATATACACAAAATGCTGGAGTAACTCAGCGGGCCTGGCAGCATCTCTAGAAGTAATGGGTGATGTTTCAGGTCGACGCCCTTCTTCAGACAGAGTCAGGGGAGCGGGAAGCTAGAGATATGGAAGGGTGAGGTGTGAAAATGAGAGATCAAAGGGGGCAAAGTTCAGTGTAGAAAAAGCATAGAGCTGGAGAGCAGAGGAATAAAGTCCTATAGAGCTGCATCATGAGCTCTTCAAATTATTTCTCAGGTTATATGATGCAATTTATCCTATTCGAGAATACCAACAATGAAAAATTACTTACATTTTAAATTAAATTTATTTTCCTCAGATTATGTTTTATTCCCACTAACAACATGACACGAAAGACAGGGTACTACCCTCACCCAAACAAAAACCTGCTACCAAATAAAAAAGAATCATATTAAAACCAACCTCTATCACTTATATTCACTGGAATTTAGAAGGATGAGAGGGTATCTTATGAAAACATATACAATTCTAAAGGGATTTGGACAGGCTAGATGCAGGAAAAATGTTCCCAATGTTGGGGGAGTCCAGAACCAGGGGTCATGGTTTAAGAATAAGGGGTAGGCCATTTACGACTGAGATGTGGAAAAACTTTTTCACCCAGTGATTTGTGAATCTGTGGGTGAAAAACACAGATTCACAGAAGGCAGTGGAGACCAATTCACTGTATGTTTTCAAAGGAGAGTTAGATATAGCTCTTAGGGCAAATGGAATCAAGGGATATGGGGAGAAAACAAGAACGGGATACTGATTTAGGGTGATCAGCCATGATCGTATTGAATAGCGGCGCTGCCTCGAAGGGCCAAATGGCCTACTCCTGCACCTATTTTCTATGTTTCTATCACACTTGTTCATGGGTGATTACTGTATACAAACTATTTGGCATCTTTCTTATTTTACACTTCCAAAGTGTTTAACTGTCTGTAGAATATATTGGAATGTCTTAAACGTACTACATAAATTAAATATTTTCCTATGCAGTCAGCAGAAATCTCATAACATGAAACATCGCCATTTCAATTGCTCCACAGATAATAATATAATAATAATAATAATATCTTTTATTGTCATTGCACAGAAGTGCAGCGAGATTTGGTATGCAGCTTCCATCCGATGTCATAACTTAAATAACTAATAAAATTTAGATTTAGATACCCCGAGATGTTGCCTGACCCGATGAGAACTGGATAGAGTGAAAATGGAGAGGATGTTTCCACGAGTGGAAGAGTCTAGGACTCTCCCCTTCACTCTCCACCTAGTAATCTCCACGAGTCTCTATCCACACGGGGCTTCAAGAGTCTAATCCCTTTGTCTCACACCTTCAGTTTCTCCCATAGAAACATAGAAATTAGGTGCAGGAGTAGGCCATTCTCCACCCACCGCCATTCAATATCATGGCTGATCACTCACCTGCCTTCTCTCCATACCCCCCCCCTCTATCCACCACTGCCTCAACTACCCTCTGTGGCAGAGAGTTCCACACCACTCTCTGCGTGAAAAAAGTTCTTCTCATCTCGGTTTTAAAGGATTTCCCCTTTATCCTTAAGCTGTGACCCCTTGTCCTGGACTTCCCTAACATCGGGAACAATCTTCCTGCATCTAGCCTGTCCAACCCCTTAAGAATTTTGTGTTTCTATAAGATCCCCTCTCAATCTTCTAAATTCTAGAGTGTCTATCCAGTCTTTCTTCATAAGACAGTCTCTGGCGTGTGTCCAACCACTTGCCTATCAACCCCCCCCGACCTGTGTTCACCTATTACCTGACACACCTTGTCATGTTCCTCCTCTCATCCAGCTTCCCCCCCACCTCCCCGCCCTACAATCAGAAGAAGAACCGCCCTGATCCAAAATGCCACCAGTTCCTGACCCGCTGAATTACTCCAGCACTTTGTGTCTTTTTTTGTAAACCAGCGGCTCCTTGTTTCTACAAAACAAACCATCTCCAGCATTATTTAAACTTTAATGTACGCAGATTGGAAGTATTGTACAACATGGATTACCGAGCCTCCCTAGTCATTCTGTTCCAGCACCGATAGACAAACATGCTTTGTTAGCAATAGTATATGACCACTTGAGGGCACTGCATGTTCTGGATTAGATTGTTAAAGATTGTGTCACAACAGGTAAGGATGAAAAATCTAAATGTTAGACTGTGTTCTGGGCGAAGTTTTGATGCCAAGACCCACAACTCTTCTTGTTCTGCCGGATCTGAACACACTTCTCGGCATCTGCTTACAATCGAGTCTGTCTTGTCTCTTCTTGTGCGTGGCGGTGGAAAGATTGGTGGAGACAGGGCCGCGACGTGAACGCTCTTTCCTTGACCCCGATGCACAATTGTGAAATAGATAATAGGTGTAGCAAAATCATGGAAGTGAAAGATAACCATATAATAACCATATAACATTTACAGCACGGAAACAGGCCATCTCGACCCTTCTAGTCCGTGCCAAACACGTATTCTCCCCTAGTCCCATATACCTGCACTCAGACCATAACCCTCCATACCTTTCCCGTCCATATAGCTATCCAATTTATTTTTAAATGATAAAAACAAACCTGCCTCCATCACCTTCGCTGGAAGCTCATTCCACACAGCCACCACTCTCTGAGTAAAGAAGTTCCCCCTCATGTTACCCCTAAACTTCTGTCCCTTAATTCTCAAGTCATGTTCCCTTGTTTGAATCTTCCCTACTCTCAGTGGGAAAAGCTTATCCACATAAACTCTGTCAACTCTGTCTATCCCTCTCATCACTCTAAATACCTCTATCAAGTCCCCCCCCCCCAACCTTCTGCGCTCCAAAGAATAAAGCTCTAACTTGTTCAGCCTTAACAGTCATCTTTTGCTCTGTTCCATTCTATATCTAACCATTAGGAATGTGATATTGAAAGGCTGGTCTATTGGAATGGAAATTCAGAGGGTAGAGCCATTGTTTGTCGTAATTTGGATGTGTATCTGCAGAGTTTCTGATAAAATAACAAGATAATAAAATAAAACATTGTGCTTTTAAAAAAAAAAAAAAAAAAAAATTTAAATTAGAAGCATTGTACATACATCTTAATTATGATATGCAACATAATACATTTCATGTACAACTTCTCTCTTTTTTTAAAAAACTTTAACCTGTAATAGAAAAAGAGAAAAGAGAAAGAAGAGATGAATGAGGATAGTAGTGATGTGTAGTCCGCAGTAGTTGGCGTTAAATGAATGATGATGGTTAAGTACACTGCGTTCTTGAGAAGGTGCAAAAAAAAGGGAAAGAAAAAAGAAAAGAAAACAAGGCCCCAAAGAGAAGAGGGCCTTAAGAAGGGAAAGGAAATAAGTAAAACAGATTCAGATTCAGATTCAATTTGAATTGTCATTGTCAGTGTACAGTACAGAGACAACGAAATGCATTTAGCATCTCCCTGGAAGAGCGACATAGCAAACGATTTGAATAAATAATAATAAGTGTCCGGGGGGGGGGGGTGGTGATTGGCAGTCACCGAGGTACGTTGTTGAGTAGAGTGACAGCCGCCGGAAAGAAGCTGTTCCTCGACCTGCTGGTTCGGCAACGGAGAGACCTATAGCGCCTCCCGGATGGTAGGAGGGTAAACAGTCCATGGTTGGGGTGAGAGCAGTCCTTGGCGATGCTGAGCGCCCTCCGCAGACAGCGCTTGCTTTGGACAGACTCAATGGAGGGGAGCGAGGAACCGGTGATGCGTTGGGCAATTTTCACCACCCTCTGCAATGCCTTCCGGTCGGAGACAGAGCAGTTGCCATACCATACTGTGATGCAGTTGGTAAGGATGCTCTCGATGGTGCAGAAAACATCCAAAGAAGGTAGAGAGAAACAAAAAAGAAAGGGAATGTGCCTAATTCATTGATTCCCTTCAATATCACAGGGAATGTGACAGTGAAAGGCTGGTCTTCTGGAATGGAAATTCGGAGGGTAGAGCCATTCTTTGTCGTAATTTGAATGTGTATCTGCAGAGTTTCCGATAAAATAACAAGATGTTTTAATAACATAAAAAATGGTGCTTTTAACAAAACAAACCATTCAAAGTTGCTTTCAGGAGCATTCACAAATAACATTTTGTATGTACAAAATTAAGGAAGACAAACAGTGACTTGAAGGTGTACATACTGTAGGTTTTAAGGGATTTCTTGAAGGAGACGTGGAGATTTAACAAAGAGAATGCTGGTGGAACCTTAGCAGCCCCAACACTGGGTAGTTACATTTTAGGTTCAGAGTTATTATTGTCACTTGTACCAAGGTACTGTGAAAGGCTTTGTTTGTGCATCTCAGCCAAACTGATCAGGTAACACTATACATCATTGCAATCAAGCCAAACTCAAGTGCAACAAATGGAGCAAAGGTGAAGATACAGAGTGCAGAATATCGTTCTCAGCATTGTAGAGCATCAGTTCCACAGACAAAGACAATGGAGTGGAGGTGAATTGTACGGTTCAAGAGCTTATGGAAGGACTGTTCAGAAGCCTGATAACTGAGGGGAAAAAAGCTGTTCCTGAGCCTAGTGGTGTGTGGTTTTTGGGATGATCTAAGAGATCAGAAGTTGGGAAGTCCAAATATCTCTGAGGTTTTGTTCATGCCGTGACTAATGATAGCATGGAATTATGGATTGAAGTTCTTGGGGGATCTTATAGAAACTTACAAAATTCTTAAAGGGTTGGACAGGCTAGATGCAGGAAGATTGTTCCCGATGTTGGGGAAGTCCAGAACAAGGGGTCACAGTTTAAGGATAAAGGGAAAATCTTTTAAGACTGAGATGAGAAAAACATTTTTTACACAGAGAGTGGTGAATCTGTGGAATTCTCTGCCACAGAATGTAGTTGAGGCCAATTCCTTGGCTATATTTAAAAGGGAGTTAGATGTGGTCCTTGTGGCTAAAGGGATCAGGGGGTATGGAGAGAAGGCAGGTACAGGATACTGAGTTGGATGATCAGCCATGATCATATTGAATGGCGGTGCAGGCTCGAAGGGCTGAATGGCCTACTCCTGCACCTATTTTCTATGTTTCTATTACAGCATTTAAATGCAAAATCAATTTGCCAACGATCTGGTTTAGTTTCTGACAAATGCCAGTGAGAGTGAAGGAACTTGTGACCAGAAAACTAGTTACAAATTTTTTATTAGAATTGAAGATGATGTTTTCGGTCTTCCCAATATCTGGTTGAAGTTTGTTTTCGACTGGATATTGGAACTGTGTTTGGGGAGACTACACTAGACAATATATGGAAACTGTTGCTAGGTGCCTGGATAATGTTTTCCAAGTGTAAACAAGAAAGCATGGTGACGCAGCTGGTAGAACTGTTGATTCACAGTGCCAGAGACCTGAGGTTCGATCCCGACAACAGGTGCTGTCGGTACAGAGTTTGTACATTCTCCCTGTGACCGCGTGAGTTTTCTCTGGGTGCTTTGGTTTCCTGCCATACTTCGAACATGGACAGGTTTGTAGGTTAATTGGCTTTGGTAAAAAATAATTGTAAATTGTCCCCAGTGTGTAGGATTATGCTAGTGTATGGGGTGATCGCTGATTGGCATGGACTCGGTGGGCTGAAGTGCCTGTTTTCGTGTGGTATCTCTAAACATAAGAGTACCAATCTACAGTGAAAAGTTTTTGTTTGCTTGCTATCCAGTCAGAGAAAAAAACTATACATAAATACAATCAAGTTGGGAAAAGGGGAAGTACAATGGGATCTGGGGGTCCTTGTACATCAGTCTATGAAAGTAAGCATCCGGGTACAGCAGGCAGTGAAGAAAGCGAGTGGCATGTTGGCCTTTATAACAAGATGAATCGAATATAGGAGCAAAGAGGTCCTTCTGCAGTTGTACAGAGCCCTAGTGAGACCACACCTGGAGTATTGTGTGCAGGTTTGGTCTCCTAATTTGAGGAAGGACTTTCTTGCTATTGATGGAGTGCAGCGTAGGTTTACAAGGTTAATTCCCGGGATGGCGGGACTGTCATATGCTGTGAGAATGGAGCAACTGGGCTTGTACACTCTGGAGTTTAGAAGGATGAGGGGATATCTCATTGAAACATATGATTGTTAAGAGTTTGGACACGCTAGAGGCAGGAAACACGTTCCTGATGTTGGGGGAGTCCAGAACCAGGGGCCACAGTTTAAGAATATGGTGTCAGCCATTTAGAACGGAGACGAGGAAACCCTTTTTCTCACAGAGAGTGGTGAGTCTGTGGAATTCTCTGCCTCAGAGGGCGGTGGAGGCCGGTTCTCTGGATGCTTTCAAGAGAGAGCTGGAGCAATAAAATTCGGGTAAAGATAGATGAAAGTTCTCCAACGAGGTGGATAGGAGTTAAGCACCACACTCCAGTTGATGAGCGGACTGTTCAGTTGCCTGATAAGAGCTGGGAAGAAGCTGTTCCTGAAACTGACGTGTTTGGGTTTTGCGACTCCTGTACCGCTAGCCTGATGGGAGAGGGGAGAAGAGCAAGTGACCAGGGTGAGACTGGTCCTTGATTAAGCTGGCAGCCTTGCCGAGGCTGCGTGAAGTTCCTCCCACATCCCAAAGACGTCTGGGTTTGTAGATTGGTTGCCACTGTAAATTGCTGCTGGTGTGTAGGGAGTGGATGAGAAAGTGGGGTAACATAGTACCAGTGTGAATGGTTGATTGATGGTCGCTCTGGACTAGGTGGATTGAAGGACCTGTTTTCTGACTATCTCTGAACAAAACTTTTCCCTTTGAGAATAGGACCGATTCAAGGTAGAGGTTGAATCCCGAATGAAGGGACAGCAGTTTAGGGTAATATGAGGGGGGGAACTTGGGGCTCAGAGAGTGGTAGCTTCACCCAGCTTCCAGTGCCTGGTGTGAGGCAAATTGTATCATTTAAAAATAAATGGGATAGGCATATGGATGAGAAGGGAATGGAGGGTTATGGTATGAGTGCAGGCAGGTGGGACTAAGGGGAAAAAGATTTGTTCGGCATGGACTTGTAGGGCCGAGATGGCCTGTTTCCGTGCTGTACTTGTTATATGGTTATATGGTTATATGGTTATATGGTTAAAACTAAACTAAAGTATATGAGAAGCAGGAGGGACCAGTGAGAGATAGGTGGTCACCGGGAGAACCTGCTAACTCCACACAAGCAGCAGGCCGAGGTCAGGATCAGATCTGGGTCCTGCCGCTGTGAGGCTGCACCTCTACCAGCTGTGCCACTGGGTCGCCCCATGTATGTTCTCCGTTCAAATTCAATGCGAGACTGTAGTTCAAACTGGAGACCTGGAGAGTGGTGGAATAGTGGAGTTCCCTGCCTCATGCACTAGCTGAGACTAAATAGGGATATGTTTAACAAACGTTGAGAGAAGATAAGGCGTGGTGAAGATGGGTGAAAATCTGAAGACCTGTTGTCAAATGGCGACCTCCCATGTTGTAAATGATATGGACTTTCCTGTGAAGTATGACAGCCCGTGTCACTGGCAAAGAATAATGATAATAAACAGCAGCAAAACAAGTGCCGTCATTATTTGACTGCTCCTGTGGTGTTCCTTGTCAAGGAATAAGCGTGATGTGAGTTCAGATCATCTCTCAGCTAATTCCACGTTAAAATGATGCTCCCTTTTTGTTGCTGTGTTTGCTGCTTCATTCACGCACACTTAATATTGCCTTGACAGGAAGTCATAGAGAGATACAGTGTGGAAACAGGCCCTTTGGCCCAACTTGCCCTCACCGGCCAACATGTCCCAGCTACACTAGTCCCACCTGCCTGCGTTTGGTCCATATCACTCCAAACCTGTCCTATCCATGTACCTGTCTAACTGTTTCTTAAACATTGGGATAGTCCCAGCCTCAACTACTTCTTCTGACAGCTTATTCTCTTCACCCACCACCCTTTGTGTGAAAAAGTTACCCTTCAGATTCCTAATAAATCTTTTCCCCTTCACCTTAAACCTATTTCCTCTGGCCCTCGATTCCCCAACTATGGGCAAGAGACTCTGTGCATCTGCCCAATCTATTCCTCTCATGATTTTATCCATTAGGAATGGGGCAATCAAACTAAATGTCAAATGTGTCGGAAGGAACTGCAGATGCTGGTTTACACCATAGATAGACACGGTGGCGCAGCGGTGAAACTGCTGCCTTACAGCGCCGGAGACTCGGGTTTGATTAGATAGACTACGGGCGCTGTCTGTACGGTGTTTGTACGTTCTCCCTGTGACCGCGTGCGTTTTCTACGAGATCTTTGGTTTCCTCCCACACTACAAAGACGTAGAGGTATGTAGGTTAATTGGATCAGTATGGTTGTAAAATGACCCTAGTGTGTGTGTAGGATAGTGTTAACGTGCGGGGATCGCTGGTCGGCGCGGACTCGGTGGGCCGAAGGGCCAGTTCACGTGCTGTATCTTTGAACTAAACTACAACTAAAATGCTGGAGTAACTCAGTGGGTCAGACAGCATCTCCGGAGAAAAGGACTAGGTGACGTTTCAGGTTGAGACCATTGTTCAGACTGAAAAAGTGTCATCTATTATTTTCCCCTCTCAAGAGATGCTGCCTGACCCACTGATCTATCTGGCATTTTGTGAGTAAAACGTTAAAAAGTGGCAGGTTGGAGTGGACTGGAATCAACTTGGTTAGATTGGCTAGTTTCAGAATTTATTGGGTCAATGATTTTGTTGCCACCGCAGGTCCATGACATTTAGTCAAGTAGAAAGATTTGGCTAGTTGTACAAGCTTGATCCCAGTGCACTGTTCCTGCAGAGAGAGGTGACATCGGGCCCTAGATTAACATTGAGGTAGATGATGGAAGTCCTAAGAAGGGCCTCATAGAGTCATAGAGTGATGCAGTTTGGCAACAGGCCCTTCGGCCCAACTTGCCGACACTGGCCAACATGTCCCAGCTACACTTGTCACACTTGCCTGCTTTTGGTCCGTATCCCTCCAAACCTGTCCTATCCGTGTACCTGTCTAACTGTTTCTCAAACGTTGGGATAGTCCTGACGTTATCTATTCGTTTTCTCCGGAGATGCTGTCAGACATGCTGAGTTCATCTTAATGTCTATCCTAGATTAACATTCTCCTGAAGGTCTCTTGTTTGATTTCCCAGCTGATGTTGACGTTGTTAAGCTTTGCTTGTGGAAAGCGAGTGCAGGAAGCAACAAAGGATCAGACTGTGAACTGCGCTGCCTGTCAAAGATGATTAACTGCACTTTGTAAGCTGGGCATTTAAACCACACTGCAGTCTGTATCGTTTGCAATGTTGGACAGTGCGGGTGACATCATCCTTTGACCAAACTTAATGTAAAATGGGCTCCAACAAAACTGAATTTTAACATGACTGGCGTATCTTCTTAATAATCTGAGGAAAGCAAACTGATAATTAGGTCATAAGGTCGTAAGTAATAGGAGCAGAATTAGGCCATTCGGCCCATCTCATCTATTCCGCCATTCAATCATGGCTGATCTATCACTCCCTCCTAGCCCCATTCTCCTGCCTTCTCCCCATAACATCTGACACCCGTACTAATCTAGAATCTAACTAACCCGGCCTTAAACATATCCATTGACGACGTCCACAGCCTTCTGTGGCAAACAGTTCCACAGATTCACCACCCTCTGACTAAAGACGATAGTGTAGGAATGAACTGCAGATGCTGGTTTACACCGAAGATAGACACATAAAAGCTGGAGTAACTCAGCGGGTCAGGCAGCATCCCTGGAGAAAAGAGATACAACCTGACCCGCTGAGGCTCTCCAGTTTTTTGTGTCTGATATTGTGTAGGAGCCTTATCTTCCATCTCAATTGGAGGTGCATTCCACTGTGGTGGATGTTTATGTTAAATTTTATTTAATGTGGCTGTGTGTATTGTTGCTTTTCACTTAGTATGTCTGTAGGGTTACTCAAATGTCACTGTACCTTAGTTGGTTAAGTGACCATAATCGCAAACTGGAACTTGTTGTAGTTGGTGAAAACCAATGTTTCAAATCATGCATTTACCCTTGGTATTCACTTTGCAACGATGATGATTGGGAAGAGGGATCGCACTTGATATCCCACTCTTCTGAAATCCAGAGGTGGTGGAAGCCAATTGAGCTAGTGACACTTTTTATGGATGAACCATGAGGTACATTCACAGGTTAAGGCTAGGTCTGCTGCATACAAGTGGGACAACCCCGAGCGGTTCAAGAATGCCCGCTCTGATCTCTGCAAAGCTGTCGAGGATGTTCGCCTCCCGCCACAACAGGTCCGCGGACGATGCCATCGCCACAGCCCGACACTCATCCCTGGAACACTTGGATAAGACTGACACCTACATGGAAACATAGAAAATAGGTGCAGTAGTAGGTCACTCGGCCCTTCGAGCCTGCACCGCCATTCAATATGATCATGGCTGATCATCCAACTCAGTATCCTGTACCTGCCTTCTCTCCATACCCCCTGATCCCTTTAGCCACAAGGGCCACATCTAACTCCCTCTTAAATATAGCCAATGAACTGGCCTCAACTACCTTCTGTGGCAGAGAATTCCAGAGATTCACCACACTGTGTGTAAAATGTTTTTCTCATCTCGGTCTTAAAAGATTTCCCCCTTATCCTTAAACTGTGACCCCTTGTTCTGGACTTCCCCAACATTGGGAACAATCTTAGGTACACAAAAAAGCTGGAGAAACTCAGCGGGTGCAGCAGCATCTATGGAGCGAAGGAAATAGGCAACGTTTCGGGCCGAAACCCTTCTTCAGACTTCTTCTGCTTCCTCGGGAACAATCTTCCTGCATCTAGCCTGTCCAACCCCTTAAGAATTTTGTAAGTTTCTATATGGATCCCCCCTCAATCCTCTAAAACTAAGGTTAGCGTTTTTGTTTGTATTTTTTTTTTTTTTTTTCTTTTATAATATTTATTAATAAATATTCCCCTTTTTTTTTTTTAATTAATTTTACCAAGCTATAAAGAACGCAGGGGCGAGACGAGTACAAGCCGAGTCTATCCGTGTCTTGCTGATCTTACGAAGTTGTTTATCTTTTAATATCCCCTTGTATGATGTTAGTCTGGTGAACCTTTTCTATGGTGCACTCCCTGGCTACATTTTTAAATGTCTTTCCTCAGATTCAGGAATCCAAAAAAGAACTGTACGCAATACTCCAGGTGTCTTCCTGCATCTAGCTTGTCAAGACCCTGTACAATTTTGTAAGTTTCTATATGGACCTCCCTGCTCCTATACTCAAATCCTTTTACAAGCCGAGTCTATCCAGTCTTCCGTCAGAAAGTCGTCACATCTATCCTTCCATCTGGTGAAACACCCGGTCTCCAGCCTTGCCCCAAACCCCACACAGACAGCACCTGTACTGATCAAGAATCTCTCTTTGAGTACGTACGTTTGCTGACACTGAAGTGCTGATGTGGAAAGCTGATTGATTTTGAATGAAAGCATGGAAACGCTCCCTTTGGCCCATTGAGTGCAAGCTGACCATCAATCGTGCATTCGTACTAGTTCTATGTTAACTCATCCACTCCCGACACACTTGGGGCAATTTACAGAGGCCCAATTAGTCTCCAAACCCACTCGTCCTTGGGATGTGGGAGGAAACTAGAGGAAACACACGCGGTCATGGGGAGAATGTGAAGTTCGAGCGAAGTCCGCGGGAAGTTTGCGCTAGGCGTACAGCGTCAAGACGCTGCGTACGGCGTCGAGACGCTGCACACGCCCGTCGAGGCGGTGCGTACGGCCCCAATGCGGCCGCGGGCCGGCAGGCTGTTGCTGCACGGAATTTTTGGACACTTTGTCAGTTTTTCGGAGCCCCGCGCGATGTCGGGACCAGCTCCGCACAACTCCATACGGTTCCGGCGATCGAAGTGGGACCGGCCCCGCGAGGCCGTACGGCTCAAGCGACCACGTTAGGTGGCGCTTGCCGCATGGAGTCACATGCTCGTGGGACAGGCCCTTGACTCTTATACTCGATGCCCTTTCCTGCTGACTCAGCACAACCTGGGGTTTACATTTTAAGGTCTTCCACCTTGTAGCTTCAATTTAATAACACATCCTGCATTAAGTGAGTAATCCATGGTAGTCCACAGACAAACTCTTGTTAAAAGATTCTGGTCATGTTGTTTCCTGTGTGTTTCTAAATTTTGTGGCACATTTGTCATAACATTGACAGTGTACACTTTCCTCTTAATTACCTCAAACTGTAGCCGCAATCACCTGTAAACATTTTTGTTGCTTAATGATTAAAGCAAACACATTTTTCTCCCTCTCTCTATACATTTGCATCTTGTGTTTTACCGTAGGCACTGCTTATAATTAATAGACTGCAGCAGTCTTCACAATAGAGGGGAAGCGGAGAGAATCAGTATGCAGTCTGATTCAGCATTCATAATTTCAAACAAATGTTTTTTAAATTTTGCCCCACCAGCTGGAACCAGTAAATCATGATGGCCAGGAAACTCTTCTCACAGCTATTCCCACATTCAGGGCTTGACCAAGTATAATGGGGACTGCCAGCTGAGGAGGGAGATGGGGCTGTCAACTGTCGTAAAGCACAACAAGATACATGAAACATGAAATTAAAGTGACGAGGGGGAAGGGGGGAGTGGTGGAAGAGGAAGGGGAGTCAGTTTACCCCACGACAGAGGGGGAAGGAGTTGTACAGTTTGATAGCCACAGGGAAAATGGATCTCTTGTGGCGTTCTGTGCTGCATCTTGGTGGAACCAGTCTGTTGCTGAAGGTGCTCCTCAGGTTGACCAGTGTGTCATAGAAACATAGAAACATAGAGATTTGGTGCATGAGTAGGTCATTCGGCCCTTCGAGCCTGCACCGCCATTCAATATGATCATGGCTGATCATCCAACTCAGTATCCCGTGCCTGCTTTCTCTCCATAACCCCTGATCCCCTTAGCCACAAGGGCCACATCTAACTCCCTCTTAAATATAGCCAATGAACTGGCCTCAACTACCTTCTGTGGCAGAGAATTCCAGAGATTCACCACTCTCTGTGTGAAAAATGTTTTTCTATCTCAGTCCTAAAAGATTTCCGTGACCCCTTGTTCTTCCCCAACAATCTTCCTGCATCTAGCCTGTCCAACCCCTTAAGAATTTTGTAAGTTTCTAAAAGATCCCCCCTCAACCTTAACCATATAACCATATAACAATTACAGCGCAGAAACAGGCCATCTCAGCCTTTCATGTCCATGCCGAACACTTATTTTCTCCTAGTCCCTTCTAAATTCCCCTTCTAAATTCTAGCGAGTACAAGCCGAGTCAATCCAGTCTTTCTTCATATGAAAGTCCTGGCATCCCAGGAATCAGTCTGGTGAACCTTCTCTGAACCTCCCTCCATGGCAAGAATGTCTTTCCTCAGATTAGGAAACCAAAACTGTACGCAATACTCCAGGTGTGGTCTCACCAAGACCCTGTACAACTGCAGTAGAACCTCCCTGCTCCTATACTCAAATCATTTTGCTATGAATGCTAACATACCATTGGCTTTCTTCACTGCCTGCTGCACCTGCATGCCTACTTTGAATGACTGGTGTACCGTGACAACCAGGTCTCGTTGCATCTCCCCTTTTCCTAATCGGCCACCATTCAGATAACAGTCATGGAAGGGGGTATGGGCTGCCTGGCCATTTCTCAGGCAGGTCTTCCAGCAAAATTACATCAGAAAGGTGGTACTGGCTGCGAGGATATTCCTGGCCAATGTGTGTTACCTGCTCTGATCGAGTGTTTGCAGCAAATCTATCGGACTCATCAATCGAATCAGTCAATGCTTGTGTTCGCTTCCCAGCCCACAAGGCTCTACTTATTCCTTCTCTCTGTCTATTCCACACACCCACATTTACTGTGCTATAAATAGTCTGGTATAATGCTAGAAGGTCAATGTCTGCCTTATTGTGGGACGATCTTATTTAGCAAAGGTTGTTATTACTCTCCTGTGTTTTCTAGTTAACACTAAAGTTTTGCAAATAAATATAATGCCATTTAGGAAATGTTTTTTTTTGTTGTTTGAATATTTCCTTTTATGTATTTTGAGTTTTTAATTTGACCGGTTTCCCAGGAAATGCCAGGGATGAATATCTCCCCAGTAAAAAATAAATCCAGGGCAGTCTCTATAACACAAAAGTTGTGAAAACTGCCCAGTCCATTACGGGTACTGGTCTCCCCTCCCCCCCCACCATCGAAGGGATTTACAGGAGTCACTGCCTCAATAAGGCAGCCAGCTTCATCAGAGACCGTCACCACCCTGACCACGCGCTCATTTCACTCCTGCCATCGGGAAGAAGGCTTGGGAGCCTGCAAGCGGTAACGTCCAGGTTCAGTAGCATCTTCTTCCCTGCAACCATCAGACTATTCATCTCTCCAACTCTCCATCTCTCCAACTCTCCATCTCTCCATCTCTCCAACAGCCCAACACCCGGACTTCCATCTGTATATATGTATATATGTATGTAGCGCCGCAGAATTGTGCACCTATCCCCCCCCACCCTCTCCCTTCTGTTTTTGTTTTTCTGTTTCTTGTTTTTTGTGCTAAATTGTATGTATGCACTGAGTACGAGCAGCTTTCAGTTTCACTGTACATGTACAGTGACAATAAATGGCATATCTATATCTATCTCCAACTCCGCATTACATAGACCTGGGGGCATTGTATTTGCCTTTGCAAACATTTGTTGATTCATTTTTATACATAGATAAACATTTATATATGTTTATATATGTATGCATGTATTATATATATTATGTGAACTTTTGGTTTCTTATGGTGTTTATGAGTATTATGCCCCTGTCCCACTTAGGAAACCTGAACGGAACCCTCTGGAGACTTTGCGCCCCCACCCAAGGTTTCCGGAGGTTGCAGGTGGTTGCCGGAGGTTGCAGGTAGTGGAAGCACTACCTGCAACCTCCAGCAACCACCTACAACCTCCGGGAACCGCACGGAAACCTTGGGTGCGGCGCAAAGTCTCCAGAGGTTTCCGTTCAGGTTTCCTAAGTGGGACAGGGGCATAATGTTCGCGTGTCTGTTGAGCTGCTGCAAGTAAGAATTTCAATGTTCCATTTTGGGACATATGACAATAAAACACTCTTGACTCTTGATGTAACATTTTTTTATAAATGGGTCTGTGAAATATAGCCTTTGAATGGAGATATATGAGACTGCAGATGATGGAATCTGGAGCAAAAAATAATCTGCTGGTCAATCAGCATCTGTGGGGGGCAATTAATTGTTACCAATTCAGGTTGAAACCTTGCATCGAGATGGGGAAGGAAGAGGGGAGAGTGCCAGTATTAAGAGGAGAGGGAGGAACGGCAAGAGCGGCCAGTGGTGGACTAGAGGGTTGAACAATCAAGTCAAGTCAAGAGTGTTTTATTGTAATATGTCCCGGACGGGACAATGAAATTCTGACTTGCTGCAGCACAACAGAATATGTAAACATTGTATATAACGGGGAAAAAAAGAAAAAGTTCAATAGATAACAAATATAGTGCAAATAACAAATAATAATATAGTATTTTGCAGTTCAGAGCACAGAGCTTATTCATTGTGTTTAGTAGCCTGATGGCTGTGGGGAAATAGCTGTTCCTGAACCTGGATGTAACAGTTTTCAGGCTCCTGTACCTTCTTTCTAATGGCAGTGGTGAGATAAGTGTGTGGCCAGGATGGTGTGGGTCCTTGATGATTTTGACAGCCTTTTTGAGGCAGCGACTGCGATAAATCCCCTCGACAGTGGGGAGGTTAAAGCCGATGATGGACTGGGCAGTGGTCACAACTTTTTGTAGTCTTTTTCACCCCTGGACTTTCAAGTTGCCGAACCAGGCCAACCAGATACAACCAGTCAGAATGCTCTCTACCATGCACCTATAGAAGTTTAGGAGAATTCTCTTCGACATGCCGAATCTCCATAATCTTCTTAGGAAGTAGAGTTGCTGATGTGCCTTCTTTACAATTGCATCGGTGTGCTGGGTCCAGGAAAGATCTTCTGATATATGCACGCCCAGGAATTTTAAGTTACCCTCTCCACTATCATCCCCATTGATGTAAACAGGATTGTGGGTCCTCATCCATCCCCTACTAAAGTCCACAATCAGTTCCTTAGTCTTACTGATGCTGAGAGCCAGGTTGTTGTGCTGGCACCATTTGGTCAGTCGGTCGATCTCACTTCTATATTCTGACTCGTCCCCATCT
Source organism: Leucoraja erinaceus (assembly GCF_028641065.1). Lineage (NCBI taxonomy): Eukaryota > Metazoa > Chordata > Chondrichthyes > Rajiformes > Rajidae > Leucoraja > Leucoraja erinaceus. The sequence continues at coordinate 3,796,969 of NC_073382.1, forward strand.
GTGATCCGTCCAACAACGATGGTGTCATCGGCGAACTTGATGATGGAGTTTGCACTATGACCGGCTACGCAGTCATGGGTATAGAGTGAGTACAGCAGGGGGCTGAGCACGCAGCCTTGAGGTGCTCCCGTACTAATTGTTACTGAGGATAGAAACATAGAAACATAGAAAATACGTGCAGGAGGAGGCCATTCGGCCCTTCGAGCCTGCACCGCCATTCATTGTGATCATGGCTGATCGTTCCCAATCAATAACCGCCATATCATTGGATCCATCACTAGGCTGATCTCCCTCTCTCTCTCTCTCTCTCTCTCTCTGTCTCTCTCTCTCTCAGTCTCTCTCTCTGTCTCTCTCTCTCCCTCTCTCCCCCTCTCTCTCTCTCCCCCTCTCTCTCTCTCCCCCTCCCACCCGTCTCCCCCTCTCTCTCTCTCTCCCTCTCTTAAATCCATCTCCCTGACTTGGCCCCACTGCCTCTCCATCCAGTGACTTGGCCCCCACTGGCAGGGAATTCCATAAATTCACAACTCTCTGGGTGAAAAAGGTTTTTCTCACCTCAGCCTTAAATGACCTCCCCTTTATTCTAAGACTGTGGCCCCTGGTTCTGGACTCGCCCAAAATTGGGACAATTTTTCCTGTATGAAGTGGTTCCTCCAATTCGAACAGACTGTGGTCTGTGGATGAGGAAGTGGAGGATCCAATTGCAGAGGGATGCGCAGAGGCCCAGTTCCGTGAGCTTGGTCACCAGCTTGGAAGGGACGATGGTATTAAACGCCGAGCTGTGGTCTATAAACAACAGCCTGACGTAGATGTTTTTATTGTCCAAGTGGTCCAGTGCGGAGTGGAGAGCCAGTGAAATTGCATCTACCATTGACTGCAATGATGAGCAGATGGCATCAGATAGAGGTGGAGATGGGCGGAGAAAGAGATGAATGACAAGGAGGCAGACAAAATAAAAGACAGATGGAGCCAGACGGGTGGGAGGGGATGGTGAAGGTGGAGGCAGCTGGGAAGGTGATGAATTGGAACACAGTGCTGGAATCTGACAAGTATACCATACGATATGATGGGACTTTATTTATCCCAGGGGAGAAAGCGGTCTGCCAACAGTCATAAGTCACAACAAGATACATCTTCTTTATCTCCTTGCGTATGGCGTGCACAGCCTAAAGTTGTAGGACAACTTGTTCTATTTGATCTTATTTGATTGAGCACGCTGGGTTGATTGCATTTGTCAAAACGGGGCGGACCACGTGAAGGTTGCAATCTCCCCACCCCACAAGATGCATGAAACATGAAATTAAAGTGATGAGGATCGAGATGAGAAAAGCATTTTTTTACTCAGAGAGTGGTGAATCCGAGGAATTCTCTGCCACAGAAGGTAGTTGAGGCCAGTTCATTGGCTATATTTAAGAGGGAGTTAGATGTGGCCCCTGTGGCTAAAGGGATCAGGGCGTATGGAGAGAAGGCAGGTATGGGATATTGATTTGGATGATCAGCCGTGATCATATTGAATGGCGGTGCAGGCTCGAAGGGCCGAATGGCCTACTCCTGCACCTATTTTCTATGTTTATGTTTCTATGTTTCTATGGGGGGGGGGGGAGGGGGGGTTAGTCTACCCCACGACAGAAAGGACAGTTGTACAGTTAAATAGCTACAGGATTTGAAGGATCCCCTGTGGCGTTCTGCACTGCATCTTGGTGGAACCAGTCTGTTGCTAAAGGTGCTCCTCAGGTTGACCAGCCTGTCATGGAGCGGTTGAGAATGGAACGTGACAATGGGAACCCCTGACCTTCACTCATCTCTCTCCTTAGCTTCTGATCTCCACTGCTCAGAGAACTGTGCTTCGACTCTTAAATTAAGAGTGCCTTAGGACTGAAGCCTGCAGGTTATCGAGTGCTGGAGGTACTCAGTTGGTCAGGCAACATCTGTGGAGGGCATGGACAGGCAATGTTTTGGGTTGGGACCCTTCTTTTGACTCAGTCACATAGACTACCTTCAGACTCAGTATGAATCAGGATGCCGACTGACTGAGTCTGAAGAAGGGACCTGCCCCAAAACATTGCCTAGATGGACACAAAATGCTGGAGTGCCTCAGCGGGTCAGGCAGCATCTCCGGAGATAGGTGATGTTTCGGGTCGGAACCCTTCTTGGCGTGTCCATTCGCTGCACAGAGGTTGCCTATCCCTCTGAGTTACTCCAGCACGTTGTGTTTTGCTCAACATTTCGGCATCTGCAGTTCCTTTCCGGGACAGTTTCTTCCCAGCCGTTATCAGGCAACTGAAACACCACCAACGAACCATCCTGAGCTACTATCTCTCTACCTCATTGGTGACAATCATTGATGGGACTTTGCTGCTTTGCACTAAATGTTATTCCCTTATCTTGTGTAAGAAAGAGCAGCAGATGCTGGCTTAAATCGAAGGAAGACACAAAATGCTGGAGTAGCTCAGTTGGTGATGCAGCGTCTGAAGTTGGGTCTCGACCCGAAACGTCGCCCATTCCTTCTCTCCTGAGATGCTGCCTCACCCGCTGAGTTACTCCAGCATTTTGTGTCTACCATTCCCTTATCATATATCTGTGCACTGTAAACGGCTCGATTGTAATCGTGTATTGTCTTTCCGCTGACTGGATAGCACGCAGCACAAGCTTTTCACTGCGTCTCGGCACACGTGACGATAAATCAAGCGACCTCAAATGGCAAATGAACACCGTCACTCTCGTGAAGAGGTCTCATCAGCGGCTGTATTTCCTAAGGTCTCTACGGAGAGCTAACGTCTCACAGCCGCTGCTGCTGTCCTTCTATCGATGCGCCGTGGAAAGTATCCTCACCTATGGAATCCTGGTGTGGTTTGCCAGCTGTACTGTGGCTGAGAGGAGGGCGCTGCAGGGAATTATAAAAACTGCGCAGCGCATTACAAACGCTAACCTGCCCTCCTTGGATGACATATACAAGGCCCGATGCTTGCGCAGGGCCATAAATATCAAGAAGGACACATCCCACCCTGCCAACCACCTTTTTACTCTGCTACCCTCCGGGAGGCGATTCAGGTCTCTGCAGGCTCGCACTGGTAGACTAAAACAATAGTTTCTACCATTGTGCGATAAAAGAGCTTAACTCCAATAGTGAACTCTGAAGGTGGCGCGACTCTGGTCAGCAGCGGCCTCTGCAGCCCGTCCGCGTTTTTATTATTTTCTGTCTATGTTTCTATGTAGTTTTTGTTATTTTATGTTGGGGTGTGTGTGTGGGGGGGGTGGGGGTGGGGTGGGAGGGAGGGGGAAACTAATCTCTCCCTGCACGGGATACCGCCTTTTCTGTTGGGTCTCCGTTAATTGGGGCTCAATTTTCCAACAGGAAGACATCTGGTGCCGACGACTCAACCGTGTGGAGCTGGCCGAGTCCGGAGCGGGTGGAGCGGTGGTGGAGCGCTGCTGCTGCTGCTGCTGCGGCCCGACCTCCGGAGATTAGGAGGCTGCTATTGTGGATCTGCGGACGGCGGCACCGGGAGCCCGCGGGTCACTGGAGGGAGACCGCTTTTCAGGGCTCCTGCAACGGCGACTTCTCCCGCCTGAGTTGCGGGGTTGAAGAGCTCCTGGAGCGGGGCCTAACATCACCGCCCCGCGCGGCTTGGAATTGCCGCGGGACTCTGCGAGCGCACGCCGGGGGCTCTAACACCAAGACCCGGTGTGCGATCTTGCACCACCCGGCGTGGCTTTAATGGCCGCGGGACAATTGCCATCGCCAGCCGGGGGCTTTGACTTTGACTCTGACATCGGGGGGGGGGAGAGTGTAGTGGAGAGATAAGTTTTTTTTTGGCCTTCCATCACAGCGATGTGATGGATGTTTATGTAAAATGTAAATTATGTTGTGTCTGGGTTCTATTTGTTTGCCCTGTGGCTGCAAAACGGCATTTCGTTTGGACCTCAGGGGTCCAAATGACAATAAGACTATTGACATTGATTGTACGGGAAGCAAGAAGTAACTTCGAGGATGCTAAATCTTTTAATCTCTTTTAAAAATGATCTACTATTAACTGTACAAATGGCATTGGTGTCGTGTTTTGTATTTCGAACGGCCGAAGCAAATGGAATTTCGTTGCTCTTTTGTGCAATGACCTAAACAAATTCTATTCTATTCTATTCTATTCACGAACTAAACTGAGAACTTGTGCTTACAAATGATAGTTGATTCAATGATGATTGTCCTCTTGTTTGCTGTGCTTTCAGATTGTTCACAGATCATTGGCAGCCATGTTGGGTTCTCTGGCAGCTTTAGCCGCCCTTGCTGTCATTGGCGATGTAAGTGACCTTTAACCTTGAATCTTTCCGGAGATCTGTCTAAAAATGTAAAGGTTTCATTGAAATGACACTGCAGGTTAATGGAAGGTAAAATACCAACCTGTTTATTTAATGCTTCCCACTGCTATTTTAATGAGAATATTTCAAACATGTGGATTGGCAATGAGGAAAACAGCTCAGTATCCCACAGGGCAATTTTTGTGTTTTTACCTGTGTTCATTTGTGCTGCAATTACTGGCAGCTGAGGTGCAGAATGCTGAAGAGTGCTAATCTCTCCACCGACACTTTGTACATCTCAGTATGGCTCGTTTGATACGTTTGACATTGCAAATGAAAATGCCTGGGGATTTTGCATTGGGCACCCTATCGAAAATGAGATTTAGTTGTTGGAATGTAAGTAAGTAAGTATGTAAGTTTATTGGCCAAGTATTCACATACAAGGAATTTGCCTTGGTGCTCCGCCCACAAGTAACAACATGACAGACAGTGACAGTTACGAATGACACAGAAAACACTAAACATTAGTAATAATAAAACATTAATGATAAAACACCATTGATCAAGCATGTGAATCTACAAAATAATGTTGGGCGCGGCAAGGTGGCGCGGCCGTAGAGTCGCTGGCTTCGAGCGCTTGCAGCGCAAGGTTTGATCCTGACTACGGGGGATGTCTACACGGAGTTTGTTCATTCTCCCCGTTACCGTGTGGGTCTTAAGTCTTCGGTTTCTTCCTACACTCCAAATACGTACAGGTTTGTAGGTTAATTGGCTTGATATGAAAGTAAATTGTCCCCAGTGTCTGTAGGATAGTGTTAATGTGCGGGGATTGCTGGTCTCACCGTGATGCTACCTTCACCCTGGTTATCTTCTTGTTTTTAGTGAAGGTACAAAAACATTTTCTTTAATCTGATGTCGTTTGATGATTCCCTTTGGCCCTTCTAATCACCGGCTTGAGTTCTTTCCTCATTTATTTATATACCTCGAAGGCCGTGTCTGGTTCCAACCTCTTAAACCTTGCACGCGCTTCCTTTTTATTTTTGACCAAATTTACAACCTCTTTGGTCAAATAAAGGGCCTGTCCCACTTTCCCGAGTCCTCTGCCGAGTTGAAAGGACCTTAAAAAAAAAAAAAAATCAAGATTTTTCTACAAACTCCTCCCGACTAACTTTTAACACGTGGACTTTTTTGTCATGCTGGGGAAAAAGTCCTGACTTACCTGATGCCCCGAGTACCTACGGCTGGCATAACGAGCCGCTATGATACATCTACGGACTCCTATGGACTCGCTACAGACATTCTCCGAGTTTGAATTAAGGGGAAAACTCGGGAGAATTTGTGAGTAACTCGGGAAATTGGGACAGGCATATCCCTATCCCTCCTCCTAACTGGACCATGCCATTTTCGAACTTCAATCACCAGGTCTTTAGTCAGAGGGTGGTGAATCTGTGGAATTCATTGCCTCAGAAGGCTGGGGAGGCCAATTCAATGGATATTTTTAAGGCAGAGATAGATAGATTGTTGATTAGTACGGGTGTCAAGGGTTATAGCGAGAAGGCAGGGGAATGGGAAGGTAGAGCAGCCATGATTGAATGGCGGAGTTGGCTTGATGGGCCGAAAAGCCTAATTGGCCTCTTATCTATAATGAACATGAACTTAAATGACTCCAATGTGTCAGATCTGGATGAGCCCAATAAACCTGCTTAATAACATGTTGTTCAAGAAGGAACTGCAGATGCTGGAAAATCGAAGGTACACAAAATTGCTGGAGAAACTCAGCGGGTGCAGCTGCATCTATGGAGCCAATTTGGGTCTGAAGAAGGGTTTCGGCCCGAAACGTTGCCTATTTCCTTCGCTCCATAGATGCTGCTGCACCCGCTGAGTTTCTCCAGCAATTTTGTGTACCTGCTTAATAACATTGCAGTTTGCCTTGCTGCAATTTAGTACCTTCCCACAAGGGAAGGATGAATTTAAATTGAAAGTCAGAAAACAAAGTAAGTCCACGATATGTTCTGGCTTGTAAACTCAAAATAAATCCAGGGGTGTTTTTATAATTGTAAAGAGAGCTGGAGGAGAACTATATAAAGTATAGGCTCTGCTATGGACCACAAAGCTAACCCTTTGAGTGAAGGTGGATGATGTGAGCAAGGATACAATGATAACTTGGTGGTCGTCTTAACAAATGAGGGGGATAATGATGAAGTTGTACTTAAGGAGGGAATGTGTGGAAAGCTGGATGGTAAAAGCAAGGGAATTATTAAAGGCTGTAGCATTTTTTGAAAGCAGATACATTTGCAGGTCCAGATTAAAATATATCTCTGTGTAGGAATGAACTGCAGATGCTGGTTTAATCTGAAGATAGACACAAAAAGCTGGAGTAACTCAGCGGGACAGGCAACATCTCTGAAGAGAAAGAATGGGTGATGTTTGGGTCGAGACCCTTTTTCAGACCTAATATGTCTGACTGCTGAACAGAGCAGGCTGTGAAATTGTATAGGTTCTGACTATCTTCACAAGTTCACAAGTTATAGGAGGAGAATTAGGCCATTCGGCCCATCGAGTCTACTCCGCCATTCAATCCAGGCTGATCTCTGCTCCTAATCCCATTTTCCTGCCTTCTCTCCACAACCCTTGACATCCGTTCTAATCAAGAATTTATCTATCTCTGCCTTAAAAATATCCACTGACTTGGCCTCCACAGCCCTCTGTGGCAATGAGTTCCACAGATTAACTACCCTCTGACTAAAGAAGTTCCTCCTCACCTCCTTTCCAAAAGAGCGTCTTTTAATTCTGAGGCTATGACCTCTGGTCCAAGAAATGCCAATCATCTTATGCCAACCATCTGGTTATTGAAGCCCTGGCCAAGTGTTGCAATTGTACTGTTAGTCAAAGAGGCAAAAAGGTGACAAACCAATGAATGGTACAGTTATATGAACCTTGGTGCAGGGCAGATTATTGGACTCAGTTGTGAGAGTCGTAAACATTATTTTATAATGGTACAGATTCTGTCCATGAAAGTTTAGTCTAGAGACACAGCGCGGAAACAGGCCCTTCGGCCCATTAGGTCCACGCCGACCAGCGAATCCCTGCACATTAACACTATCACTAGGGACAATTTTTACATTTACCAAGCCAATTAATCTACAAACCCATACGTATTTGGAGTGTGGGAGGAAACCGAAGATCTCGGAGAAAATCCACGCAGATCACGGGGAGAATGTACAAACTCCGTACAGGCAGCACTCGTAGTCAGGTTCGAACCCGGGTCTCCGGCGCTGCATTTGCTGTAAGGCAGCAACTCTACCGCTGCGCCACCGTGACTGCCCTTAGTGACCGTGACAAGTTATGGACAATGTGGTGTGTCTACAGCATGGGAAATACAGTTGAGGGAAGTCAAGATGGATTTGTTACGGGGGGGGCTGTGTCTGGTTTACTTAGAGTCATAGTGATGGTCACACAGCGTGGAAACAGGTCCTTTGGCCCAACTTGCCCACGTCCACCAACATGCCCCATCTACACTAGTCCCACCTGACTGCTTTTGCCCCATATCACTCTAAACCTACCCCATCTATAAACCTGTCAAAATGATCCTTAAACTTGATTGGGTTTGTTAAGGAGAGTTGACGAGGGTGGTTTGTCCACTTCGAACCTTTTTGAATTTCCTTTTTGAATGACTTCTAATGCTTTGACCTTCAAATAATCCATATTTTACGAGGAGCTACAAGGAACTGCAAATGCTGGTTTAAACATAAAGACACAAAGTGCTGGAGTAACTCAGTAGGTCAGGCAGCATCTCTGGAAGACATGGATAGGTGACGTTTCTTTAGACATCAGATTTGAAGAAGGGTCGCAGCCCGAAATGTCACCTATCAATGTCCTCCAGAGTTGCTGACTGAGTTATTCCAGCACTTTGTGTCCATCTTTAATTAAAACACTTCTGAACTTAGTAAAATTGGTTTACCTTCAAATAAGAAGCTTTATCATTATTTAATTTCTTCCTTTTCCATGATTCTGTTAAATCGTTTTGTTTTATGGTCACTACTTCAGCCGTTCCATCGAAAATCCATAACTCCTTCACCTGTCCAGCTTTGCTTGCTCAGGCTAAAGCCCAAGGGAAAATGGCAAGTTGTGTCAATTCTGTCTTAGTGACAAGAAACAAATGGAGATTGTGTTTTTGTGGCTGGCAGACCTGTGGGTTACAAAGGATTAGTATTTGATCACTTAACTTATGCAATTGTTAAGGCTCAAGTTCAGGCAAGATGATTGCAAAGCTTGCAAAGATAAGTGGACTGCTGGTCAGTGCAGAGAAGCTCTTTGAACCACAGGAAGATATTGGTGGCCCTCAAAGCCTATAAATTGTGACGAAAATAGCAAACAGAATTCAATCCAGAAATCTTTTTTTTTCCCGAGATACAGCGTGGAAACAGGCCCTTCGGCCCACCGAGTCTGCGCCAGCCACCAATCCCTGCTCATTCACAACTATCCTACACACACACACACACACACACACACACACACACACACACACACACACACACACACACACACACACACACACACACACACACACACACACACACACACACACACACACACACACACACACACACACACACACACACACACACACACACAGAGGATTTTACAATCTTACCAAGTCAATTAACTTATAAACCTGTGTGTCTTTGGCGTGTGGGAGGAAGCCAGAGCACCAGGAGAAAACCCATGCAGGTCATGCGGAGAAGGTACAAACTCCGTACAGACCCATAGTCAGGATCGAACCCGTGTCACTGGCACTGTGGAGCAACAACTCAACCGCTGTGCCACCGTGCTGCACACCATGTGACATTAGGGTATATCCTTGTCCATTTGGATGCCCACTCATGCAGGTACAATGAAAATCTTATTTGCAGCAGCATCAAAGGCAAACCGACTCTAACAACTCACACGAACATATGTTACACTCATATTCTTCAAAACAGTGAAAAGACAAATGACTGCAGAAAGCAAGATATTACTGCAAAATACAATTAGAAAAAGTTAAGCCCATTGACTCATACAGTGTGGAAACAAGCGATTGGCCCAACTTGCCCACACCGACCAGCACGTCCCATCTACACTAGTCCCACCTGCCTGCATGGCTCATATTCCTCTAAATCTATTATATGCATGCACCTGTATGAATGATTCTTAAACTTTGGGATAGTACCCACCTCAACTTAATCCCCGGGCAGCTCATTCCATACACCCACCATCTTTGTGTAAAAAAACTGCCAGGTTCATGGTATAGCAAGAGGTGGCCCTTAGTGGTTCCATTACTGAGGTTGCATTAATGTTGTGTGTGTCAGTTCAAGAAACTGATGTTTGTCAGAAAGGAGCTGTTCCCGAACCTGGTGGTGTGGGACTTCAGGCTTCGGAAACTCTTGCCCGACGGCAGCATCGAGGAGAGAGCACGGCCCAGATGGCGGGGATCCTTGTCAATAGATACCTGATGCAGCGCTTCATGTGGTTTAGTTTATTTATTGTTTCCATATAACCATATAACAATTACAGCATGGAAACAGGCCATCTCGACCCTTCTAGTCCGTGCCGAACACGTATTCTCCCCTAGTCCCATACACCTGCATTCAGACCATAACCCTCCATACCTTTCCCGTCCATATAACTATCCAATTTATTTTTAAATGATAAAAACAAACCTGCCTCCACCACCTCCACTGGAAGCTCATTCCACACAGCCACCACTCTCTGAGTAAAGAAGTTCCCCCTCATGTTACCTATTAACTTCAGCCCCTTAATTCTCAACTCATGTCCCCTTGTTTGAATCTTCCCTACTCTCAGTGGGAAAAGCTTATCCACGTCAACTCTGTCTATCCCTCTCATCATTTTAAAGACCTCTATCAAGTCCCCCCTTAACCTCTGCGCTCCAAAGAATAAAGCCCTAACTTGTTCAACCTTTCTCTGTAACTTAGTTGCTGAAACCCAGGCAACGTTCTAGTAAATCTCCTCTATACTCTCTCCATTTTGTTGACATCCTTCCTATAATTAGGCGACCAAAATTGTACCCCATACTCCAAAATTGGCCTCACCAATGCCTTGTACAATTTTAACATTACATCCTAACTTCTATACTCAAATATATTTCATTATTTATTGCCACGTGTACCGAGGTACAGTGTAAAGCTTTTGTTGTGAGCCAATCAGACAGCGGAAAGACAGTACATTATTACAATCAAACCGAAGATAGACACAAAATGCTGGAGTAATTCAGCGGGGCAAGCAGCATCGCTGGACAGAAGGAATGGGTGACGTTTCAGGTTGAGACTGAGGAAGGGTCACCCATTCCTCCTATCCAGAGATGCTGCCTGTCCCACTGAGTTACTCCAGTATTTAGTATCTCCGGTTTAAACCAGCATCTGCAGTTCCTTCCTACACATTACAATCAAGGCATTCACAGTGTACAGATAGTACATGATACAGGGAACGTCCTGCATAACGTTCAGTGCAAGATAAAGCCAGTGAAGACAATCCGAGGGTCTCCAATGAGGTAGCTTGCTAGTTGTGGTAGAAACATAGAAACATAGAAAATAGGTGCAGGAAGAGGCCATTCAGACCTTTGAGCCAGCACCGCCATTCATTGTGATCATGGCTGATCATTCCCTATCAATAACCCGTGCCTGTCTTCTCCCCATATCCCTTGACTCCACTAGCCCCTAGAGCGCTATCTAACTCTTTCTTAAATCCATCCAGTGATTTGGCCTCCACTGCCCTCTGTGGCAGGGAATTCCATAAATTCACAACTCTCTGGGTGAAAACGTTTTTTCTCACCTCAGCCTTAAATGGCCTCCCCTTTGTTTTAAGACTGTGGCCCCTGGTTCTGGACTCGCCCAACATTGGGAACATTTTTCCTACATCTAGCTTGTCCAGTCCTTTTATAATTGTATATGTTTCTATAAGATAACCCCTCATCCTTCTAAACTCCAGTGAATACAAGCCTAGTCTTTTCAATCTTTCTTCATATGACAGTCCCGCCATCCCAGGGATCAATCTTGTGAACCTACGCTGCACCGCCTCAATGACAAGGATGTCCTTCCTCAAATTAGGAGACCAAAACTGTACACAATACTCCAGATGTGGTCTCACCAGAGCCCTATACAACTGCAGAAGAACCTCTTTACTCCTATACTGAAATCCTCTTGTTATGAATGGTTGAGTTGCCTGATGACAGCTTGATGGAAGGGACGGCTCTGCCCATGATAGACCGGGCTGAGTCCGCCACCACCTTTAAAGAGAGCACGGATGCATACCTGAGGAGCAGTAGGTTGTGGGGCTGTTGTGACTGAGATTTTTTTTCCCGAACTGCATTCCTTCTCATTCAGAAGGAAAACGGGCGAAGAATGGTAGGGAATTGAAGAATACAGTTGAACAGAGGGATCTGGGAATAACCGTGCATAGTTCCTTGAAGGTGGAATCTCATATAGATAGGGTGGTAAAGAAAGCTTTTGGTATGCTAGCCTTTATAAATCAGAGCATTGAGTATAGAAGCTGGGATGTAATGTTAAAATTGTACAAGGCATTGGTGAGACCAAATCTGGAGTATGGTGTACAATTTTGGTCGCCCAATTATAGGAAGGATGTCAACAAAATAGAGAGAGTACAGAGGAGATTTACTAGAATGTTGCCTGGGTTTCAACAAGTAAGTTACAGAGAAAGGTTGAATAAGTTAGGTCTTTATTCTCTGGAGCGCAGAAGGTTAAGGGGGGACTTGATAGAGGTCTTTAAAATGATGAGAGGGATAGACAGAGTTGATGTGGACAAGCTTTTCCCTTTGAGAATAGGGAAGATTCAAACAAGAGGACATGACTTCAGAATTAAGGGACAGAAGTTTAGGGGTAACATGAGGGGGAACTTCTTTACTCAGAGAGTGGTAGCGGTGTGGAATGAGCTTCTAGTGGAAGTGGTGGCGGCAGATTCATTGGTATCATTTAAAAATAAATTGGATAGGCATATGGATGAGAAGGGAATGGAGGGTTATGGTATGAGTGCAGGCAGGTGGGACTAAGGGAAAAAAGTTGTTCGGCACGGACTTGCAGGGCCGAGATGGCTTGTTTCCGTGCTGTAATTGTTATATGGTTATATGGTTAATTGAAATGAACACATCTGCAGAGCGATGCATAAGGAGCAAAGCCCAGGAATTAATGAGGCTGTTTTGAGGAAGAGCGAGTACAAGGATGAAGGGCCAAACGACCTCCGGCTCTTCAATATCACTGTACCATTAATTAAGGGGAGGCAGTGAGAGCAAGTCCGAAACTTTGCTGGCATTTTAACGGAGTCCTGTCAAAACAACTCGTCATTTTACCTTTTAATGCCGACTCCGGTGTAAATGCCATGGATGATCTAATTGATGTGCTTTAATTGGTATCAGTGAATTGAAGCTTTGTTTCTGCCCCTTTGTAATGGAAATCTCCAAAAATTGACTTTCATTTGAACAGAACGGGAATGCAGAGAAAAGCGGAGCTTGTCGAGCAGTGAAATGAAATTGCTAAATGGATTCACAAGTTGAATCATTAATTCTGTTCTTTTATTGCAGAGGCCAAGCATGGTCACAGTTGTGGAGTGGATTGACTACAAAACGCTGACATTATTATTTGGAATGGTAATTAAAATTCTTTGCCGCAATTGTTTTTAATCATACTTGTGCGTGTATCCATTTTATTATTTTTTTTGTTTTTTGCAACTGTAGAATTTAAAAAAAATTTCCCCCCCCCCCCCCCCATCTCGCCATCTGTCACACTTTGTTAAATGCTTCCGCAGCTGCACGAAACAGTCCTGGCGAAGATTTGATTGGCTTTGGCTGAGTGAGCCGTGGGTTTAAATGTTCAGGTGGTTGGCTCCTTGCGCAAGCAGCGTGGGTTCTCAGGTGTTTCCAGTGCATATGCTCGGCACATGGCAACCTGCGTCATCGAAGAGCCCAGAGAGTGGGTGTTTGAGTCTGGGCTTATATTCATGGTGACAGTCTTCAGAGAACTGCGTACGTCGCTTTTCCCCAGGGGCCCCGTGCTCCTTATGGTTTCGCTTTCCTGAGGATGATGTGGTCCTCGTGTCATTCACGACCAGGCTGTAGGTAATCATAGAAACATAGAAGCCTGCACCATTCAATATGATCATGGCTGATCATCCAACTCAGGTACGAGGAGTAGAACTGTGGCCATTCAGAGAATTCCAGAGATTCTCCACTCTCTGTGTGAAAAATGACTTTCTCCTCTCGGTCCTAAAAGACTTCCCCCTTATCCTTAAACTGACCCCTTGTTCTGGACTTCCCCAACATCGGGAACAATCTTCCTGCATCTAGCCTGTCCCCCCCTCAATCTTCTAAATTCTAGCGAGTACATCTTTCTTCATACGAAAGTCCTGACACCCCAGGAATCAGTCTGGTGAACCTTCTCTGTACTCCCTCTACGGCAAGAATATCTTTCCTAAAATTAGGAGACCAAAACTGTACGCAATACTCCAGGTGTGGTCTCACCAAGACCCTGTACAGCTAATCGTACGGTTTAAGAGTATGGAACATAGAACAGCACAGGACCAGGCCCTTCAGCCCACGATGTCTGTGTCGAACATGATGCCAAGTCTGCCTGCACATGATCCATATCCCTCCATTCCCTGCATATCCATGTGTCACTCTAAAAGTCAAATGCCCAATCTATCTGCCTCAGTATGATAATGTACCCCCACCAGTCACTGTTTCCTCTCTCTCCATACCCCTGCTGATCCCTTTAGCTACAAAGGGCCATTGAACTTTCTCCCTTTCACCTGATAGCTACGCCCTCTATTATTGGACCTTTACACCCTGGGGTCAAAGGTTCTGACTGTCTACCCTATCTACACCTCTCATCTTTTTAGATACTTCTAACAAGGTTTCTTGAGGTGGTACTGAAAAGCTTGTAGGAGTGCAGAGAAGGTTCACCAGACTGATTCCTGGGATGTCAGGACTGTCTTATGAAGAAAGACTGGATAGACTTGGTTTATACTCTCTAGAATTTAGGAGATTGAGAGGGGATCTTATAGAAACTTACAAAATTCTTTAGGGGTTGGACAGGCTAGATGCAGGAAGATTGTTCCCGATGTTGGGGGAAGTCCAGGACAAGGGGTCACAGCTTAAGGATAAAAGGGAAATCCTTTAAAAACGAGATGAGGAGAACGTTTTTTCACACAGAGAGTGGTGAATCTCTGGAACTCTCTGCCACAGAGGGTAGTTGAGGCCAGTTCATTGGCTATATTTAAGAGGGAGTTAGATGTGGCCCTTGTGGCCAAGGGGATCAGAGGGTATGGAGAGAAGGCAGGTACGGGATACTGAGTTGGATGATCAGCCATGATCATATTGAATGGCGGTGCAGGCTCGAAGGGCCGAATGGCCTACTGCTGCAGCTAATTTCTATGTTTCTATGTTTCTATGTTTGTAACATATTAAAGACACCAACAATAATCCTAGCCTTTGCAATATGTCTGCAAGCAAGCTACCCAGCAAAGCATAGCACAATGGCAGAGGAAGTGAATGAAGCAGGGCATTTCTGAACGCTTTCAAGGCAAATTTGTGGCACTGTGGCACAGCTAATACAGCTGTTGCCTCACAGAACCAGGTTCGGTCCTCAATCCCCAGAGTTTGCACGTTCTCCCTGTGACCGCGTGGGTTTCCTCCTGGTGCTCCTGTTTCCTCCCACATCCCAAAGATGTGCGGTAGGTTAATTGTCCTCTGTAAATTGTCCTCCGTGGCTGTAGGGAGTGGATGAGAAAGTAGGATTACAGAGAACTAGTGTGAAGTACTTTGTCAGAACTTTTTAGTTTTTAGACTTTTGGAAATACGGCACTGAAAACAGATCCTTCGGCCCATCATGTCCGCACCAACCAGCGATCATCCCCGCACACTAACACTACCCTACACACTAGAGACAATCTACATTTTTTACCTAAGACAATTAACCTGCAAACCAGGTGGTACATAGGTTAGAAACATAGAAACAGAGGAAATAGGTGCAGGAGTAGGCCATTCGGCCCTTTGAGCCTGCACCGCCATTCAATATGATCATGGCTGATCATCCAACTCAGTATCCCGTACCTGCCTTCTCTCCATAACCCCTGATCCCTTTAGCCACAAGGGCCACATCTAACTCCCTCTTAAATATAGCCAATGAACTGGCCTCGACTACCCTCTGTGGCAGAGAATTCCAGAGATTCACCACTCTCTGTGTGAAAAATGTTTTTCTCATCTCGGTCCTAAAGGATTTCCCCTTTATCCTTAAACTGTGACCCCTTGTCCATATAACAATTACAGCACAGAAACAGGCCATCTCGGCCCTACAAATCAGTGCCAAACAACGTTTTTCCTTTAGTCCCACCTGCCTGCACTCATACCATAACCCTCCATTCCCTTCTCATCTCAAAGGGAAAAGTTCCCTGGATCTCCTGGACTTCCCCAACATCGGGAACAATCTTCCTGCATCTAGCCTGTACAACTCCTTAAGAATTTTGTAAATTTCTATAAGATCCCCCCTCAATCTTCTAAATTCTAGCGAGTACAAGCCGAGTCTATCCAGTCTTTCTTCATATGAAAGTCCTGACATCCCAGGAATCAGTCTCTGTACTCCCTCTATGGCAAGAATGTCTTTCCTTAGATTTGGAGACCAAAACTGTACACAATACTCCAAGTGGTTTCACCAATACCCTGTACAACTGCTGTAGAACCTCCCTGCTCCTATACTCAAATCCTCTTGCTATGATGTGAAGGTTATAGTATCTGTAATTTTAATTAGATAAATATCCATAAGAAAAATAACTAGAAAAAATAATTAGAACCTTCCTCCTCGTGGAACAAGTTTGATTAGCGACTGGAAATTGGAGGAAATTTCTAATTTCCTCCGAAATTTCACCGGAAATTGGAGGAACAGCGCCTCATATTCTGCCTGGGTTGCTTGCGTCCGGATAGCATGAACGTTGAATTCTCCCAATTTTGCTAGCCCTTGCTGTCTCCTCCCCTTCCTTAACCCTCGAGCTGTCTCCCATCCCCCCGCTCTCGGGCTCCTCCTCCTCCCTTTTTCCTTCCTTCTCCCCCCCACCCCCCATCAGTCTGAAGAAGGGTTTCGGCCCGAAACGTCGCCTATTTCCTTCACTCCATAGATGCCGCTGCACCCGCTGAGTTTCTCCAGCATTGTTGTGTACCTTGTGTTGTGAAATATTTATCTTCTATCTCTCACTAGAAGATAGGGGCTGCAACCAATAGTTAAATATTAACTATATTCAAAAGAATTCCAAAATCAATTACCCTGGCTGTTTTCAAAACTGTAAGGAGCTGTTATATTAATGAATAATTTGTTGTTTTAAGCAGGATTAGCATAATTGGAACAATACAAAAAACTCCCAGCATTAATCATTCTTGTGCAAATGTGATCCTAACCTTATTAGTCCTTCCTGAATATTTATAATAGTCATTTTCTCATACCATTTTCAGAGTGGAGTGCATTTTCTATAGGGACATTGAAATTTAGGAGTTAAAAACCTTGCAATGAGGACTAGATATTTCACTCATTAGAAAATCAATTTTCTCCTTGGAACATTGGGACGGGAAAAGATCTTTCAGGTCACCTAGCATTCTTTGCTTTCAATTTTATTACCCTGACCTATCTCTTCATTCCATCTACCCACCTTGGTTCTCTAACCCCTAATATCTCCCCCTAATAAAAATCTACATATTTCAATTAAAAAAATGTTCCAATGAGCTAACCTCAATGGCCCATTTTCTCTGGAACTAAGTTAGCCATTTCTTCAGCGCTGTGTGAAGAGTTGCTTCACTTTTTAATACACAGGTTTCATTTTAACGTTGCCGATGCTTCTGAAGCCTCTACAAAGACATTGCTGCTCTTTTATACAGTGTGACTTAAAGTGGTATTTAACACAAAGGCTATTTGTTAGGTTTTTGGATGTACTCGGTTTAAACTAGCATCTGTGGTTCTTTCCCACACATTTTTGTTAGCTTTCTTCCTGGGATATAAATTTGGATCCACTGTATGTTCACTGGTTATAGGAATGGCCATAAGTGTGGAGGAGGGATAGCGTAATATTTCTGTTGTAGGAAGTGCAGATGCTGGTTTAAGCCTGGGCCTTTCTCACTGGTGTGGTGATCGTGAAAGCATTCCAGCACATTTACTTTCTCAGTCCAGAGAAGAGTCTTCCCTTCCTTCTACCCAGTGATGCTGCCTGTCCCGACAAGTTACTCCAGCATTTTTTTTTTGTCTATCCTCAGGATAATATTTCTGTTGCATTTGCTGAAGGTTACAGAGGGAAATGGGAATGGCTTGGGTGGCAGGCATCCTTCATGACACTTTCAGCCCTCCTGTTGCAATACATCACGAGGATAGACTAGATAAAAGTAAGTGACAGGTCGATGATGGATTAGGCTGCGATCGCCACTCTCTGCAGGTTCAGGTGCTCAAGAGGTGAGCAGCCACCATACCAGGCTGAGATACATCCCGTCAGAATAGTTTCAACAGCGCATCTGTATAAGCTCAGGAGGACCCTTATGGATATGTCAAATCTACTCAGAAGGTAAATATGCAGAAGTGCTTTCATGATCATCACAACAGTGTGAAGAGGCCAGGTTTGATTGCTGGTTTGATTGATGCCTCAGAACTTGAGGCTGCCGACTATCTTTACAGCAGCTCCTTTGATGAGGACAGGCTTGTGTTCCTCGCTCCAGAACCAACTTTTTCGTGTTGCTAATATTAAGAGCTAGGCTGTGTAGGAAGGAAATGCAGATACTGGTTTAAACCGGAGATAGATACAAAAAACTGGGGTAACTTAGCGGGTCAGACAGCATCTCTGGAGAAAAGAAATAGATGACGTTTCAGGTCGAGACCCTTCTTCAGACTCAAGCAAATGGAGACAGGAGACTATTGAAGTGAGAGGTTGAAGATGTTTGTGAAGAATGATTGAGACAATTGTGGTTTGATAGATTTTTGTTAACCATTTGCATCAAGAGATATGGAAAAAAGACAAGTAAATAGAATTAAATGACAGATCAGCCATTACTTTACTGAATTGTAAAACAGGCCTGAGGAATTAGACGTCCTTGCTTCTGTTTGTGTGTTACTTATAGGTGTAAATTTAATCACTTGGCTTCAACTCATAAAAATAATTCTTCCAAATGCAATGGCAAAATTGCTTGTAGCTGCCAAGCTGGAAACTTGCCATGTGTCCTGTTTGTGTTTACAAACTTGCGAGGTGCTATCAAATCATTATGCCACCTCTCCATTTAATGAGTAAGAATGAACTGCTGATGCTGATTTAAACCGAAGATAGACACAAAAAGCTGGAGTAGCTCAGCTGGACAGGCAGCATCTCTGGAGAGAAGGAATGGTTGGGTGATGTTTCGGGTCGAGACCCTTCTTCATAGCAAAATGATTTGAGTATAGGAGCAGAGAAGTTCTACTGCAGTTGTACAGGGTCTTGGTGAGACCCCACCTGGAGTATTGCGTACAGTTTTGGTCTCCTAATCTGAGGAAGGACATTCTTGCCATAGAGGGAGTACAGAGAAGGTTCACCAGACTGATTCCTGGGATGTCAGGACTTTCATATGAAGAAAGACTGGATAGACTTGGCTTGTACTCGCTAGAATTTAAAAGATTGAGGGGGGATCTTATAGAAACTTACAAAATTCTTAAGGGGTTGGACAGGCTCGATGCAGGAAGATTGTTCCCGATGTTGGGGAAGTCCAGAACAAGGGGTCACAGTTTAAGGATAAAGGGGAAATATTTTAAGACTAAGATGAGAAAAACATTTTTTACACAGAGAGTGGTGAATCTGTGGAATTCTCTGCCACAGAAGGTAGTTGAGACCAGTTCATTGGCTATATTTAAAAGGGAGTTAGATGTGGCCCTTGTGGCTAAAAGGATCAGGCGTATGGAGAGAAAGCAGGTACAGGATACTGAGTTGGATGATCAGCCATGATCATATTGAATGGCAGTGCAGGCTCGAAGGGCCGAATGGCCTACTCCTGCACCTATTTCTATGTTTCTGTTTCAGTAGCTTTTTGTGTCTATCTCCATTCAATGAGACCAATTGTCAAGTGTTTGGACAGTTAAGAGTCAACCAGATTACAGTGTAGGACTGCAGTCACTCATTGGGTCAAATGACACATTTCTTATGTTGGTGAAATATATACATGTATAAACCCCACCCCACCTGTTTCCACCTATCACTCTCCAGGCTTTCTGCTGCCACCAACTCGCTCCCCTCACCCACCCTCCCCACTCCCCAAACAAAATTAGTCTGAAGAAGTGTCGTCACCTATCCATGTTCTCCAGAGATGTTGCCTAACCTGGTAGAGTTACTCCAGTTGGACACACTGGCACAGTGGTGGAATTGCAACGTTACAGGACTATAGACCTGGTTTCGATCCTGACCACAGGTGCTGACTGCACGGAGTTTGTACGTTTTCCCCGGGTGCTCCAGGTTTCCTTCACTTCACACTTCAAAGACGTGCAGGTTTGTAGGATAATTGATTCAGTAAAATTGTAAATTGTCCTAGTGTGTGCAGGATAGCACTTGTTTGCGGAGGTCGCTGGTCGACATGTAAGAATAAGGGGTAGGCCATTTAGAACGGAGATGGGGAAAAACATTTTTACCTGCAGAGTTGTGAATCTGTGGAATTCTCTGCCTCAGAAGGCGGTGGAGGTCAATTCTCTGGATGCTTTCAAGAGAGAGTTAGATAGAGCTCTTAATGATAGTGGAGTCAGGGGATATGGTGAGAAGGCAGGAAGGAACGGGATACTGAATGTGGATGATCAGCCATTATCACAGTGAATGGCAGTGCTGGCTCGACGGGCTGAATGGCCTACTCCTGCACCTATTGTCTATTGTCTATGTTTATCTCCCCCCTTTCTCCTCCAAATCATCAATTTTCCATTTATCCCCCTCTCTCCCGGATCCTTCCACTCTTATCACTCCTTGTGGCACTCCTCTATTTGTCCTCAATTGATAACCTTTCGGCACCATTTCACCGCCTAGTCTTTGTCGCTTACTCAACTTATCTGCCAATCACGCCTCCACCCTATTGACACTGACTCGGTCTTTGTATCTTTTTTTGGTCTAAATCACCATCCACAGTTCCTTGCATCTCCTCTATCTTTATTTTGTTCTTTGCCCAAACTCCAAGTGTGTTCTTTAAATTTGAAAGTGGTGGTGGTCTTTGAACTAATGTTGCTGGAACAGTGGCCGATGCTTCTGGATGTGAGTCTAGTAATTTAGCTGTTGTGTAGAGCAGCTCTTGCGCTTGCGTGGGCGGCGCGACTCACGTCGCAGCGGCCTCTGCAGTCCGTCTGTCTTTTTGTTATTTTTTGTCCCGTTTTAATGTCGTTTTTATTTAATTTTTTGTGTATGTGTGTGTGTGTGTGTGTGTGTGTGTGTGGGGGGGGAAACTTTTTAAATCTTTCCCCTGCACGGAGAACCTGACCTTTTCCCTGTCGGGTTTCCGTTGTCATTGGGGCTGCAACGTGGAGCAGCCTCCAGCAGCAACAACCTGGGGCTCCAGTCACGGAGCTGCGGAGCTACTCACCATCACGGAGCTGGCCGAGTTCGGAGCGGGTGGAGCGGTGGTGGCGCGCTGCTGCGACCCGCCCCTCGGAGATTCGGAGGCTCCAACCGCAGGTCTGGTGGACAGTAATACCGGGAGCCCGCGGGCCCCTGCTGGAAGACCGCTTTTCGGGGCTTCCACAACAGCGACTTTTCCCGCCCGAGTCATGGGGTCGAGGAGTACCTGGAGCGGGGCCTGACATCGCCTGGCGCGGCTTGGAACGGCTGCGGGACTTTGCTAGCGCCCGCCGGGGGCTCCAACAACAAGACCCGGAGCGTGGCCTTGCATCGCCCGCCGCGGCGTTAATGGCCGCGGGACAATTGCCATCGCCCGCCGGGGGCTTTGACTCTGACATCGGGAGGGGAATGGGGAGTGCGGGGGAGAGATAAGTTTTTTTGCCTTCCATCACAGCGAGGAGGAGATGCGCTGTGATGGATGTCTGTGTAAATTGTGTTGTGTCTTGGGTCTTTTTTTCTTGTGTGTATGACTGCAGAAACAACATTTCATTTGAGCCTCTGTGAGGTTCAAGTGACAAATAAATTGTATTGTATTGTATTGTGACAAAGGGGCGCCATGATTTGAGGAGCACTTGTCGTGGTGTCTCCGTGACGATCTGATGGAGGAGGTGGGATTCACTGGGCTGTGGCTATCGAGAGAGGGCCAGCGTGGCTGCTTCTCCTCTGATGTTGGCTGGGGCAATGCCAGTGAGGACGGGCAGTTGGTTTACTGGGGTGACTAGCAGGCACCCGGAGACAGTCCACAGGGCGCTGTTGAGGGCAGCATCCAGCTTCTTGGCGTGAGGGCTACGGCACCAGAGCGGGGTGCAGTACTCGGCGGCTGAGAACACCAGGGCCACTGTGGAGATGCGCAGTGTCTTCGTCGTGGCTCCCCACGTGGTGCCGGTTCCTTATCCCTTCAAACCTGTCCTATCCATGTACCTGTCAAACTGTTTCTTAAATGTTGGGATAGTCCCAGCCTCAACTACCTCATCTGGCAGCTTGTTCCACCCTTTGTCTCAGCTCCGATTTAACGCAGATGAGAAAATGTTGTTGCATTTTTGTGTATTACTTAGCAATCAGGGATATCAATGTTGCATTTATGATACAAAAAGACAAAAATCTCTTCCATATTTTCTGTAGCTTTCTATCTTCAGCAATTAATTTACAAAGTTCTACTAGACTAGGAATTGAAAAGATCTGAGATAATATTTAAAATTGGATTTTGGATTTTTTAATCTCAACTATATTGCCAGAACAATTGATGAAACCACAATGGCGGTAATCGTTTATTAAACATCAGGGCAGATGTTTTAGATAACATCAAAAAACACAGAATGATCTTCTGCACATTGGCACTACTTGATCAGCATGGGTTGAACGGCCTATTTCTGCACCATTGCGTTTTTTTTAGAAATGATTTATTGAATGCAATGTTCACCTCTGGTTTCTGTCTATTTTGGGCTAATTCTATGTTAGCTCTGGAGATCAGGAGCCTTGCACAGCTGTTTTTCTTTAATATACCTAATCTACATTAACAGCAGGTGGGTGCTTATCTTGACTGAGATAAAAGATGGTTTAACCTGTGGATCCTTGTTATACGATACAGGGCAGAAATATGCAAATTCCGCAGTTGGATTGCTCCAGTGGTATTTAGGATGCAGATTTTCCTCTCCCCCCCCCCCCCCACCACCCCCCCCCCCCCACCACCCACCACTTAAGCATTCCCCCCTCCCCCCCACCCCTTCCCCCCCCCCCCCCCTCGCTCTTTTCCTGCTGCTGCCGAGTTGCTTCTAATTTTTAAAAGACATTTGGGCAGGTACATGGATGGGAAAGATTTAGAGAGATATGGGCTAAACGCAGGCTAGTGGAACAAGTATTCATGGGGGGTATACAAAATTGCTGGAGAAACTCAGCGGGTGCAGCAGCATTTGGCTTTCGGTCCAAAACGTTGCCTATTTCCTTCGCTCCATAGATGCTGCTGCACCCGCTGAGTTTCACCAGCATTTTTGTGTACCTTCAATTTTCCAGCATTTGCAGTTCCTTCTTAAACACAAGTACTCATGGGGCATCTTGTTTAGCTTGAGCAAGTTGGGTCGAAAGGCCTGTTTCCGTGCTGCATGGCTCAATTAATCTATTTGGCCCACCGAGTCCGCTCCGACCAGCAATCCTTACACAGTAACACTAGCCTACACATACGAGAGACAATTTCCAACTATAACAAGCAAATTAATCTGCAAACCTGTAATGTCTTTGGAGTGTGGGAGGAAACCGAAGATCTCGGAAAAATCCCACGCAGGTCACGGGGTGAACGTACAAACAACAAGCAGACAGCAGACATAGTCAGGATCTCTGGCAACCCGGGTCTCTGGCACTCTAAGCGCTGTAATGCCCCTGTCCCGCTTAGGAAACCTGAACGGAAACCTCTGGAGACCTTGTGCCCCACCCAAGGTTTCCGTGAATCGCCAGAGGTTTTGGTCACTCGCCTGGAAAGCCTCGACCGCAGTGTGAGCTGCATATACTGACCACACACACACACACACACACACACACACACACACACACACACACACACACACACATACACACATACACACACACACACACACACACACACACACACACACACACACACACACACACACACACACACACACACACACACACACACACACACACACACACACACACACACACACACACACACACACACACACACACACACACACAACACACACACACACACACACACACACACACGTCACTTTAGAGAGCGCATAGGAGAGCGCAGGGAGGCAGGAGAGAAGGGGAGAGAGAAGGAGGATGGGGAGGGGGGCTGGGGGAGAGGAGGAGTGGAGACAATTTTAAGAAGTTTAATAAAGTTAGTGGGCATTTTACCTTCTGGCGGATCTTCAAGGTCCTGAAAACCAAAGATCCGACAGGATCTTTGCTGAAAACTCCAATGAGCCAATCAAAATGGCCGGCCAGCGAAGGAGATGGCCTTCGACTGCCTGTAAGTAAATAGCGACCCCACTCCACTGGCTTCGACCAAACAGCAACCTATTTTTAGTCGAGGCCGGTTTTGGTTTTTTTGAAATAATCGCAGGAACATAGAAGAAGCCTCGACTACGCGGAAACCACTTTCCACCATTAGGGAGAGTGACCAAAACCTCCGGGAACCTCACGGAAACCTTGGGTGGGGCACAAGGTCTCCAGAGGTTTCTGTTCAGGTTTCCGAAGTGGGACAGGGGCATAAGGCAGCAACTCAACTACTGCGCCACCATGCTGGCCATGTAGATGGTGAAGGAAGGATAATATATTTATCCATCAAAGGAATCTGTAGGAGGTATTGCTGACTCTACTTAGGATGTACTATCTAAACAACTGCTAATGTCTCATAAAGACAGCAACTATCATCAAGGACACTCACATAGAAACATAGAAATTAGGTGCAGGAGTAGGCCATTCGGCCCTTCGAGCCTGCACCGCCATTCAATATGATCATGGCTGATCACCACCTCGGCCTGGCTCTCATTTCACTGCTTCAGTCTGAAAACCGTGAGCACCAGATTCAAAGACAGCTTCTTCCCAACAACCATCAGGCACTTGAACACCATACAACACTGACCTCAACTATGAACTTTGGTTGCACTGAGGCCATAATTTTCCCCCCTCAAATACTGGGGTTATTAATTTATTGCTTTAATGTTTTTTTTAATATTATAACCATATAACCATATAACTGTATAACCATATAACAATTACAGCACGGAAACAGGCCATCTTGGCCCTTCAAGTCCGTGCCGAACACTTATTATAGAAACATAGAAACATAGAAATTAGGTGCAGGAGTAGGCTCTTCGGCCCTTCGAGCCTGCACCGCCATTCAATATGATCATGGCTGATCATCCAACTCAGTATCCCGTACCTGCTTCTCTCCATACCCTCTGATCCCCTTAGCCACAAGGGCCACATCTAACTCCCTCTTAAATATAGTCAATGAACTGGCCTCAACTACCCTCTGTGGCAGAGAGTTCCAGAGATTCACCACTCTCTGTGTGAAAAAAGTTCTTCTCATCTCGGTTTTAAAGGATGAATCCTTAAGCTGTGACCCCTTGCCTGGACTTCCCCAACATCGGGAGCAATCATCCTGCATCTAGCCTGTCCAACCCCTTAAGAATTTTGTAAGTTTCTATAAGATCCCCTCTCAATCTCCTAAATTCTAGAGAGTATAAACCAAGTCTATCCAGTCTTTCATAATAAGACAGTCCTGACATCCCAGGAATCAGTCTGGTGAACCTTCTCTGCACTCCCTCTATGGCAAAATTTCCTGCCTCAGATTTGGAGACCAAATCTGTATGCAATACTCCAGGTGTGGTCTCACCAAGACCCTGTACAACTGCAGTAGAACCTCCCTGCTCCTATACTCAAATCCTTTTGCTATGAAAGCTAACGACATCACACTTGCTGCACCTGCAACTTTCAATGAGTGGTGACTATGTTCACCTCAGGTCTCGCTGCAGCAGTTGGCCACCATTGAGATGATAGTCTGCTTTCCTACCACCAAAATGGAAACCTCAAAAACCGCATCTGGCCCACTCACCCCAATCCAAGTCAAAGCAACAGCTAACACTGCCCCCCAGCTTAGTGTCATCCGCAAACTTGGAGATATTGCCTTCAATTCCCTCATCCAGATCATTAATATATATTGTAAATAGCTGGGGTCCCAGCACTGAGCCTTGCGGTACCCCACTAGTCACTGACTGCCATTGTGAAAAGGACCCGTTTACTCCTACTCTTTGCTTCCTGTTTGCCAGCCAGTTCTCAATCCACATCAATACTGAACCCCCAATGCCGTGTGCTTTAAGTTTGTATACTAATCTCTTATGTGGGACCTTGCCGAAAGCCTTCTGGAAGTCCAGATACACCACATCCACTGGTTCTCCCCTATCCACGCTACTAGTTACATCCTCGAAAAATTCTAAAAGATTCGTCAGACATGATTTACCTTTCGTAAATCCATGCTGACTTTGTCTGATTTCACCACTTTCCAAATGTGCTGCTATCCCATCTTTAATAACTGACTCTAGCAGTTTCCCCACATTATCACATTATCTCTGTGTGTTGTGTTTATGGGGCTGTTATGCTGCTGCTGTAAGTAGGAAATTCATTGGTCCATTGTCAATACATATGACAATTAAATACCCTTGACTCTGAGGTGAAAATGGTACCAGCTGCGTTATAACTGATAACTTGCACAGGCATCTCAAATATCTTGAGGAAGAAAAACATGGGCATAAAGGTGACATAACTTCTGTTTCAAAATGTGTTCGGATAATGCCTTTGGCCAAAATTACTCTCCCTTGTATTTTTCCAGGAACCCGAGTGTTTTTTCCGAAGGGGGTCGACATCACATTTTTGATTAACAAGAGTTGAATGTTCACCTCATGGCCTTAGCAGCCCTTGATGATCCACCTACACACTAATGGAAATAAAAACCGTGGCAGAAATGAAGGAAAAAAAATCCCAGCCAGAATAATTTCATGTCAATTCAGTCAGGTTCGAGTAATTTCCGGATTTCATGGCAAGTTGGAAATGCTTCACAAGACACTTGACCCCACTTGATTCACACACACTGTTTGACCTATTGTTGGCTAATGGTGCAGATGAAATTATGGTTCATAGCATGGCGTGCTCAAAAGCAATCTCCGCTTGTTATTAGACTAGTTAGCTCACGCTTGTTCTGCCCGTAGCTGGTAATGAAAAAAAACGTAAGGTAAACTGACTTTAACGATGTGTAGGAAGGAACTGCAGATGCTGGCTTAAATCAAAGATGGACACAAAAATGCTGGAGTTGCTCAGCGGGACAGGCAGCATCTCTGGCGAGAAGGAATGAGTGATGTTTCGGGTCACGACCTTTCTTCAAGACATGTCTGAGACATCACCCGTTGCTTCTCTCCAGAGATGCATCCTGTCCCGCTGAGGTACACCAGCATTTTGCGTCTATCGTGACTTTCAGGATCGATGGTGAAAAATAAGAGAAAAAGTAATGAATGTTGAAAATGTAAACCTCAAAGCCAATATCCCTCCACTCACTCTGCTGCTTTTCTTTTTAAGATGATTTTGGTGGCAATATTTTCGGAGACTGGCTTTTTCGATTACTGTGCTGTTAAGGTGAGTGACGAAGTTTAATTTCCTTCTATTCCGATCAGAGGTGTGAAGCAATTATCTTCCTGCTTTGTGATGTATTTGGTAGCATGACCTTTCTAACAGTGAATGACAAATGAACCCCACTGTATACGGAATGTAATTCCGAATATGAAGGAATACCGTCCATATGTGATTTTAAATGAACATTTAAGGTAACGTTGGCAAGTTCATAGTTACAAAAGCTCACAGTAAGGTTGGGAGAAAATGTACACAAAGTGATTATTTGTGCATCATCGATCTCCAGCAATTGATTATAGTTGGATGAACATGCTCAGGCAAACAACTGGAGCGGTACAGTGGAGCTGCTGCTGCACAAAGCCAGAGACCCGGGTTCGATCCTGACCTCGGGTGCTGTCTGTGTGGAGTGTGCATGTTCCCCCCCGTGACGAAGTGGGTTTTTCTCCAGGCGCGCCGGTATCCTCCCTCATCCCACGGATATGCGGGTTTGTAGATTAATTCGCCTCTGTAAATTGCCCCCTGAGTGTAGGAAGCGGATTCCAAAATGGGATATCATGGAACTACGTGAGTGGGTGATTCCATAGTCGGCATGAACTCTGGGTCAAAGGGCCCGTTTCCCTACTGTATCTCTAAACTAAACTAAACTAAACTAAACCAAACCAAAGGGCAGCACTGTGGCCTAGCGGTAGAGCTACTGCCTTATGCCCCTGTCCCACTTAGCAAACCTGAACGGAAACCTCTGGAGACTTTGCGCCCCACCCAAGGTTTCCGTGCGGTTCCCGGAGGTTTTTTGTCAGTCTCCCTACCTGCTTCCACTACCTGCAACCTCCGGCAACGACCTGCAACCTCCGGGAACTGCACGGAAACCTTGTGTGGGGCGCAAAGTCTCCAGAGGTTTCCGTTCAGGTTTCCTAAGTGGGACAGGGGCATTACAGCGCCAGAGACCAAGGTTCGATCCTGACTATGGGTGCTTGTCTGTACAGATATTGTAACTTCTCCCCGTGCCCTGCGTGGGTTTTCTCCGAGATCTTCTGTTTCCTCCCACACTCCAAAGACGTACGGGATTGAAGGTTAATTGGCTTGGTGTAAATGTAAAATTGTCCTTAGTGTGTATAGAATAGTGTTCATGTGCGGAGATCAGGTGCTGGTTGGCGCGGATTCAGTGGGCTGAAGGGCCTGTTCCCACGCTGTATCTCGAAACTAAACTAAACTACTATTTGCAAAACAACTTAAACTATGCTTGGTCAAATGCTGGAGAATGCAGTTTCAACTTCATGGCAACATGCATGAATGCACCTTACATCGGGAGGTTAAATGCTTGCATATTACTGCTCATTCCATTCTGTAGATCAGATAACAAGTAATTCTGCACCAGTCAGTTTCTGGGCAACTCTTGATCTGTATGATTGAGTAAAATACATGACAAGTACGCTAGTGTGTCAGAAATGAGGACAGAATTCTAAATGGTGCAGAGTGGAACATCGCTGGCATTGAAATGTAATGCAGCAGGATCAGTAAATGGAGACCGCTCATGGGAGAAATGTATGACAGAACTTACTGCAAGTATGTTATTTATATTTCTTTCGAGCTTGCTTTTTTTCTGAATAGCATTTCTGATTACAGATAAATTGTTACATCCTGAATATGTGAACTGTATTGCATGAGGAGATGGCAACAAATGGTTTAAAGACCTCTTTCTCGGAAACATATACAGGTGCACAACCTTTTATCCGAAAGCCTTGGGACCAGACACTTTTCGTAATTCAGAATTTGTCGGTCTTCGGAATGGAAATTTTTTAGCGTAGATTTTAATGGCTGGCTCAGTGGTAGAGTGCTCGGCTCATATCCGCAAGGTCGCGAGTTTGCGCCTTGATCCCGGCAGTTCCTCGGTCGCGAGTTTGAGTCTTCAATGTAGTTTTTCTTGCAGAATAAATGTCTGTATGAAATGCAGTGTGTTGAATGAATTCCTGAATTTGTAAATGTGACCGCAGCATTGAATCACCTCTCGCACTCATGTCACCCTAGCGGGGCTACATGCAGTGTAGGAGAGGTGTACTGACTGTGTGGGCAGAACTTTGGAAGTGATTGCCCACCAGTCTAAAACGCCGCTGTGTCTCCCTGTCCCTGGGATAGCAGGGGGCGATCAAACAGCACAATACCCTCACCTTTCACCCCACCAGCCGTCACATACAAAAAATAATCCTCCATCAGTTTCGCCACCTCCAACGTGACCCCACTACTCGCCACATCTTCACATCTCCCCCCATATCTGCCTTCCGCAAAGACCGCTCCCTCCATAACTCCCTTGTCAATTCTTCCCTTCCCTCTCGGTCCACCCCCTCCCCGGGCACTTTCCCTTGCAACCGCAAGAGATGCAACACTTGTCCTTTTACCTCCCCCCTCGACTCCGTTCAAGGACCCAAGCAATCGTTCCAGGTGCGACAGAGGTTTACCTGCATCTCTTCCAACCTCATCTATTGCGTCCGCTGCTCTAGATGTCAGCAGATCTATATCGGTGAGACCAAGCGGAGGTTGGGCGATCATTTCGCCGAACACCTCCGCTCGGTCCGCAATAACCAAGCTGACCTCCCGGTGGCTCAGCACTTCAACTCCCCCTCCCACTCCGCCTCCGATCTCTCTGTCCTGGGTCTCCTCCATGGCCACATCGAGCAGCACCGGAAATTGGAGGAACAGCACCTCATATTCCGTTTGGGGAGTCTGCACCCCGGGGGCATGAACATCGAATTCTCCCAATTTTGTTAGTCCTTGCTGTCTCCTCCCCTTCCTCAGCTCCCCTGCTGTCTCCTCCCACCCTCCAGCCTTCTCTCTACTCCTCCTTTTCCCTTTCTTGTCCCCACCCACCCCCACCCCCGATCAGTCTGAAGAAGGGTTTCGGCCCGAAACGTTGCCTATTTCCTTCGCTCCATAGATGCTGCTGCACC
Organism: Leucoraja erinaceus; assembly: GCF_028641065.1. NCBI lineage: Eukaryota > Metazoa > Chordata > Chondrichthyes > Rajiformes > Rajidae > Leucoraja > Leucoraja erinaceus. The sequence continues at coordinate 3,826,992 of NC_073382.1, forward strand.
CGCTGAGTTTCTCCAGCTTTTCTGTGTAACCAGCACAATACCCCCCTCCCCCTCCAACTCCAGAGGAATCCGCTCCCCGATGGGCCGCTACGGCGACAAGTGGCAGTTTGCCCACAGCCCGAGCTGCGCCACCCCAAGAACAAGACGTACCTTGCACACCATCAGCTTCTGCCCCTACGTGTTCCTCTGGAGTTGGAGCGGGGCTGGGCTGGAGTTGCTGCTGGCGGCTGTGAGTCTCTGGGATCTCCGTGCTTGCAGTGGGCCTGGGGGTCGGTGTCCCGTTGGTCCTGACGTCTCCGGCCACCCCCCTGGACTGGAGCTGAGACTGGGAACTGTACCGCCCTTGCCCCCTCCCTCTGCATGGGGATTTAGTTCCCCTTTCTTCGAGCACCGACCGGAGGTTCCGCTGTCACCTCTGCGGGCCGCCCTCCGTGAACGTCTTCAAGGACCTTTCTTCAAGGACCGAAAAAAATGTCCGCTATTCGGGGGTTTTCGTTATTTGGATCTTCGGATAAAAGGTTGTGCACCTGTAATGCAGTTGGGTATTTAGTTTAGTTTAGTTTAGATATACAGAAAAAGGCCCTTTAGCTCACCGAGCAGGGGCGGAAAACCCGGGGGGGCCCGAGGGGACATGTCCCCCCCCCCCATGTTTTGATAGGTGGGGGACACCCCCCCAAGTTTTTGTCGTCAGGATTTTAAAACCCAGTCAAATCTCCGCTTTCCGCGAGATAGTGGAGGTGGGACTTCTGACAATGGGGGCGGGACATGATGATTCGGTGCGATGATTGGAGGAGTGAGGAGTGGGGGTGGGGGGACTGAGGATAGAGTGCGGTGATTGGAGGAGGGAGACGTGACACAGACCTGCGCCTCATCTACAGCCAGGATCGATCCCGGCCGGGTCTCCGGCGCTGTCCCGTCCCCACCCGAGTGCCCCCCCCCCCCCCCCCCCCCCCCCCGAGGGTGGCCAGAGAGGTCGGCAGTCAGACACGACCTGTACCCCCAGGCCCACAGCCAGCGCAGAGAAGCAGCGCTAAACCCAGCTCAACTCTGCCTGTCCCGCCAGGTGAACCTGCCTGGGCTTGCGGGAAATATGGCCAGCGCGGAGAAGCAGCGCTGGTGTCCCATCAGTCCTGGCAGGGCTGTAGGTTAACCTGGCGAGACAGGCAGAGTTGAGCTGCATTTAGCACAGGATTGAGCCTCCGAAGCCTCGCGCACGTGTGTGTGAGTGTGCACATGCGCGCGCGCGGCTGCCAAACAATTGTGTGTCCCCTGTCCCCCGCCCCCTCCATATTTTGATAGCGTGTTCAGTGCCTGCGCACCGAGTCCACCGATCAGCGCTCCCCGCACATTAACACTGCCCTACACACACTTGGGGACAATGTTTACGTTTATACATTTATACCAAGCCAATTTAACCACAATGTCTTTGAAGTGTGGGAGAAAACTGAAGAAAACCCACGCAGGTCATGGGGAGAACGTACAAACTCCATACAGACAAACTCCCGTAGTCAGGATCGAACCCGGGACTCAGGCGCTGTCAGGCAGTAGCTCTGCCTCTGCTTCACTGTGCTGCCCCTAATGGAAAAGTCCCCGTTGAGATATTACTGGAGTAAACAGATATGCATCAGTCTGAAGAAGGATCCTGACATGAAATATCACCTATCCCTGTTCGCCAGGGATGCTGTCCGACCCGCTGACTTACTCCAGCACTTTGTACCTTGCTTTGTAAACCAACATCGACAGTTCCTTGTTTCCACAATAAACATGCATTTATAGGTTCGGGCAGCACAACAACACAGCTGGTCATAGAAACATAGAAACATAGAAAATAGGTGCAGGAGGAGGCCATTCGGCCCTTCAAGCCAGCACCTCATTGGTCGAGTCAATATGATGGGGTGCTCGCTCATCCCATTGCTTATGTCACCTGGCGTAACATTGGCTGAAGGACTGTGGTGTAAGCCACACCTTTGTGAAGGAAGGCCGACATTATGACAAATGGCTGGAAGGCCCCCATGGGAAATCCAACACAGCAGACTGGCAATTCTAAACCTGTATGACTGTGTTTAAGAACATAGACAGAGACAGCTTACAATTGTAGCTCCAGATCATGAAAAGTCCCTTTGTTCTCCAGCAATGTTGTGTCAACAAGCAAAGTGTAACTTTTAGTCTAATTTATAATTTTTGAGTCATGTGAGTAAATGATTAGTCTCAAATTAAATCAATCTTCTCTGCTAACACGGAGATAGACACAAACAGCTGGAGTAACTCGACGGGTCAGGCAGCATCCCTGGAGAAAAGAAATAGGTCGAGACCCTTCTTCAGACAGAGCCGACCCGAAACGTCACCTATTCCTTTTGTCCGGAGATGCTGCCTGCCTTGCTGAGTTACTCCAGTTTTTTTGTACCTATCTTCGGTTTAAACCAGCATCTGCAGTTCCTAACACATCCGTAGACCCTGCATTCCCTGCCACAGAGGGTAGTTGAGGCCAGTTCATTGTCCCTGTGGCTAAGGGGATCAGGGGGTATGGAGAGAAGGCAGGTTCTATAGATCCCATGATCATATTGAATGGCGGTGCAGGCTCGAAGGGCCGAATGGCCTACTCCTGCACCTAATTTCTATGTTTCTAAATGTGGCATTAAATCATATCTGCTTCTGCCAGCTCCCATGCCAGCTTGATACAGGCACTCTGTGTAAAAAAGACTTGGCTTAAAAATCTCCTTTAAACCTTCCTCCTCTCACCTACACTTGCGCCTTCTATGTATTTGATATATCCACCTTGGGGGGAAAAGGGCTCTAGCTATCTACCCCGTTTACATCTCAATCTCTATCTCAAATCCAGGCTGACTGTTCTTAATAAGTCTTCACTTTTCCAAATGGGAGTAAATCCTGCCCCTAAGAATCTTCTCCAAATGTTTCCCTGCCACTGATCCACAGCTAATTGCCTGGAAGTAAGTGGAAACAAATTCAGTGTTAACTTTTAATAAGGAATTGAATATCTATTTGAATCATTTGCTAGACTATGGGTTAGAGTGGGACTACATGAATAATTAATTGCTCTTTCAGAAATGGCTGAATGGTCATTTTTGTTGTAAAATTTTGACTTTTAAAATAATACTATAAAGGCACCATGAGGAAACCAGGGGGATAAACAATCTCATTCTCATTTTCCTTCATCATTCTCTTGGTCATGAGCCCACTCCTTATGCCCCTGTCCCACTTAGGAAACCTGAACGGAGACCTCTGGAGACTTTGCGTCCCACCCAAGGTTTCCGTGCGGTTCCCGGAGATTTTTGTCAGTCTCCCAACCTGCTTCCACTACCTGCAACCTCCGGCAACCACCTGCAACCTCCGGGAACCGCACGGAAACCTTTGGTGGGGCGCAAAGTCTCCAGAGGTTTCCGTTCAGGTTTCCTAAGTGGGACTGGGGCATTAGATTATTGAACAATATTAATTCTGCATAATCCTATCCCTCTGACATTTCCACACACATATTGCTAATTTCATCTCATTTACTAATATGCGTTTAAAAATTAATGATATTCATGCAGAGTTAATATTTTTGGCGATAATGTATGTGGCATCGTAGATTATGAGGATGATAGGCTTTGGGTACAAGGACAGCTAACTGAACGTGCAAAGATATGGCAAAAATAATATAATGTAGGCAAGTTGAAAGGCATCCACTTTACTAGGAGGAAGAGAAAGACAGAATATACTTTAAAGTGGGTAAAACTTGTAGGTAGAAGACATTCAGAGGTTATCCATGTAAGCTATTCAATAAAATGTTGAAAATACTCTTGCATCTTGCATTTGTGGAATTGAAAGACACAGCCAGGAAACATATAAGATTGTTAAGGGCTTGGACACACTAGAGGCAGGAAACATGTTCCCGATGTTGGGGGAGTCCAGAATCAGGGGCCACAGTTTAAGAATAAGGAGTAAGCCATTTAGAATGGAGACGTGGAAACACTTTTGCTCACTGAGAGTGGCGAGTCTGTGGAATTCTCTTCCTAGGAGGGCGGTGGAGGCAGGTTCTCTGGATGCTTTCAAGAGAGAGCTAGATAGGGCTCTTAAAAATAGTCAGGGGATATGGGAAGAAAGCAGGAACAAGGTACTGATTGGGGACGATCAGCCATGATCACATTGAATGGCGGTGCTGGCTAGAAGGGCCAAATGGCCTACTGCACCTATTGTCTATTGTCTAACACACCCTTCAGCCCATCGAATCCACACTGATCATATTAGTTATACGTTATCTCACTTTACCATCTACTGCCACATTAGGGGCAATTTACAGCCCAACTAACCTACAAAGCTGCACGTCTTTTGGATGTGGGAGGAAACCGGAGCACCGGGAAGCATCGCACGCAGTCCACTGAGAAAACGTGCAAAGTTCACACAGACAGCACCCGAGGGGAGGGGAGGATCGAACCAGGGTCTCTGGCGCTGCAAGGCAGCAACTCTACCAGATGCATCACACCTGAACATTTCCCGTTCCAATTTTATCCCAGATTCCAAGGATGTGGTAGTTTAATTGGCTATTGTAAATTGCCCCTCTGGTGTTGGTGACTAATGGTATCTGGAGAGATCTCGACCGAAGGAACTTGGTCTGGAGAATCAGCCCTACCCCACGCAACAGGCCTCTAGGTTTGCATTCTCTGCTAGATCGTTACATTTTACACTTTAGGGATACAACGTGTAAACAGGCACTTCGTCCCACAGAGTTTGCACTGACCTGCGATCATCCCGTACACCAACATACCAATGGACAATTTCTTTACAACTTACCGAAGCCAATTAACCTACAAACCTGAAGATAGATAAAAATGCTGGAGAAACTCAGCGGGTGAGGCAGCATCTATGGAGCGAAGGAGTAGGTGACGTTTCGGGTCGAGACCCTTCTTCGGACTGATGTGGGGGTGGGAAGAAGAAAGGAAGAGGCGGAGACAGTGGGCTGTGGGGGAGCTGGGAAGGGGAGGGGAATGAGGGAGAAAGCAAGGACTACCTGAAATTGGAGAAGTCAATATTCATACCGCTGGGGTGTAAACTGCCCAAGCGAAATATGAGGGGGTGCTCCTCCGGCTGAGTTTCTCCAGCATTTTTATCTATCTTTGATTTTTCCAGCATCTGCAATTCCTTCTTAAACCTACAAACCTGTACGTATTTGGAGTGTGGAAGGAAACCAGAGCACCTGGTGAAAACTCATGCGATCACAGGGAGAACATACAAACTCTGTACAGACAGCACCCGTAGTCAGGATCCAATCCGGGTCCCTGGCGCTTTAAGGCAGCAACACTACTGCTGCGCCACTGTGTTATCCCAGTTTGGGGATCAGAGAATTAAAATCCAATTAACATTAAGATCCTTCCTATTAAATGTGGCCTCGTTTCAGAGATTGCCACGTTAGTGTTATCTTTTCTCATTATCTATTGTGCTTCAATGTGCACTCCACTCACTCATAAAGCCTCACCAGAGTAGGCTTCCATTTGATAATTTCCATCAATGATGTGTGACCTAACTTGTTACAGAGAATGCCTTGACTCATACTCGGATGATCAATTTGCTCATCAATGAACTTGTTGCTAATCAACACCCTCATCGGAAAGTTTGTTTGTTTGTGTGTTGCTATCTCTGCACAACGCTAATCAATCTCAGTTCTTCATTATATGAATGAATTTCCAAATGATGAAACCTTCCCTTGAGTGACCCCCCTTTGTCTTTCCAGTGCTGTTCCTGTTTCCTGCTTCTCTTTCAATCGCTGTGTGTACCCAATTCTCCCATTCTCCTGTCCCTCTTCCCTCACTCCCACAACCCACCCCCATCCCATTAATCATTGACCATTGACCTTGTTACTTGCTCTACAGATGCTGGCTGACCCGATGACTGTGATTGCCAGTCATGGTTTACTTTTGTAAACTCTATCACAAGTACATGCTTATCTTTTTTTAGTTTAATTTGGAGATACAGCGGGGAAACAGGCCCTTCAGCCGCCTGAGTCCACGCCGACCAGCGATCCCCGCACATTAACACTATCGTATCCTCACTAGCGACTATTTACCATTACGCCAAGCCAGTTAACCTACAAACCTGTATGACTTTGGAGTGTGGGAGGAAACCGGAGATCCTGGCGAAAACCCACGCAAGACACGGAATCGGTAGGCGGCGCGGCTCTGGCCAGCAGCGGCCTCTGCAGCCTGTCCGCGTTTTTATTATTTTTGTCTGTGTTTTTATGTAGTGTTTGTTATTTTATGTTGGGGTGTGTGTGTGGGGGGGATGGGGGGGGGGGGTGGGAGGGGGGGGGAAACTGTTTAAATCTCTCCCTGCACTGGAGACCCGACCTTTTCTCTTCGGGTCTCAGTCGTCGTTGAGGCCGCAACGAGGAGCGGCCTCCAACAGGAAGAGACCGGGGACTCAGGTGTCGACTCACCGTTGCCGTCGCGGAGCTGGCCGAGTCCGGAGCGGTGGAGGAGCGCTGCTGCTGCTGATGCTGTTGCTGCTGCTGCTGCTGCTGCTGCTGCTGCTGCTGCTGCTGCTGCTGCTGCCGAGAGTCGGAGGCTCTCTACAGGTCTGTGGACGACGGCGTCGGGAGCCCACGGCTCCCTGGGGGGAGACCGCTTTTCGGGGCTTCTGCGGCGGCGACTTCTCCCGCCCGAGTTGCGGGGTCGAAGAGCTCCTGGAGCGGGGCCTGACACCACTGCCCCGCGCGGCTGGAATGGCCGCGGACTCTGCGAGCGCACACCGGGGGCTCCAACATCAAGACCCGGTGTGCGACCTCGCACCACCCGGCGTGGCTTTAATGGCCGCGGGACAATCGCCATCGCCAGCCGGGGGCTATGACTTTGACTCTGACATCGGGGGGGGGGGAGAGTGCAGTGGAGAGATAAGTTTATTTGGCCTTCCATCACAGTTATGTGATCGATGTTTATGTTAAATGTAATTATGTTGTGTCTGGGGTCTATTTGTGTGTAATGTATGGCTGCAGAAACGGCATTTCGTTTGGACCTCCAGGGGTCCAAATGACAATTAAATTGACTTGACTCTTGACTCTTGACTCTTGAGAACGTACAAACTCTGTACAGACAGCACCCGTGGCCAGGATCGAACACAGGTCTTTGGCGCTATAAGGCAGCAACTCTACCACTGCGCCACCATGCCGCCGTAATCGGAAGTAGTTATTTCTTTTACGGTATTTCCTAAACAATGATATTTCCGAGCTGGGTATGCTTTAACGTGAAAGCGAAAAGCAAACATTACATTAAAGTTAGTTTTGAATTCAGGGGTGGCTTGGCTTACGATTAATTGGGATCTGCTTATCAGCGGCTTACTTTGGTTCAATTCCAAATCATTTCTTCATATAATTAGATGGCCACAGGGGGAAGAAAAGTAATCAAAAAACAATGACATCATTGTAATGTAACTGGTTATAAAACAAAGAGATGGCCAAAAGCAAAATATGGATGAATTGTAATTTTTTCTTTCATTCCCTGATGAATAAATTACTGACACTTTTAGAGCACTGGAAGACCCAACACATTACAGAACTTTGCCAATGGTACAGATATTCCTGCCATTTGGCACATGCACGCCCAGTTGATTAAACATTTTTCCTTGTGCCTCACACTGAAAATGCTTGGGTCTTTCTGGACCAAAGTGGTTTGGGTCTCCAGTTTAGTTTAGTTTAGTGATGCAGTGCGGAAACAGGCCCTTCGGCCCACCCAGTCCACACTGACCAGCGATCCCCACACCTTAACATTATCATAGAAACATAGAAAATAGGTGCAGGAGGAGGCCATTCGGCCCTTCGAGCCAGCACCACCATTCATTGATCATGGCTGATCGTCCCCTATCAATAACCCGTGCCTGTCTTCTCCCCATATCCCTTGATTCCACTAGCCCCTAGAGCTCTATCTAACTCTCTCTTAAATCCATCCAGTGATTTGGCCTCCACTGCCCTCTGTGGCAGGGAATTCCATAAATTACAACTCTCTGGGTGAAAAAGTTTTAAATGACCTCCCCTTTATTCTAAGACTGTGGCCCCTGGTTTTGGACTCGCCCAACATTGGGAACATTTTTCCTGCATCTAGCTTGTCCAGTCCTTTTATAATTGTATATGTTTCTATAAGATACCCCCTCATCCTTCTAAACTCCAGTGAAGGATTCAGATTCAGATTCAACTTTAATTGTCATTGTGAGTGTACAGTACAGAGACAACAAAATGCATTTAGCATCTCCCTGGAAGAGCGACATAGAATATGATTTGAATAAATATTTACATTAGCATATATACAGACATAGTGTTTTTCCTGTGGGAGGAGTGTTCGGGGGAGGGGGGGGGGGGGGGTGATTGGCAGACACCGAGGTACGTTGTTGAGTAGAGTGACAGCCGCCGGGAAGAAGCTGTTCCTGGAGCTGCTGGTTCGGCAACGGAGAGACCTGTAGCGCCTCCCGGATGGTAGGAGGGTAAACAGTCTATGGTTGGGGTGAGAGCAGTCCTTGGCGATGCTGAGCGCCCTCCGCAGACAACGCTTGCTTTGGACAGACTCAATGGAGGGGAGTGAGGAACCGGTGATGCATTGGGCAATTGATACAGTTGGTAAGGATGCTCTCGATGGTGCAGCGGTAGAAGTTCACCAGGATCTGAGGAGACAGATGGACCTTCTTCAGTCTCCTCAGGAAGAAGAGACGCTGGTGAGCCTTCTTGATCAGAGTAGAGGTATTGTGGATCCAAGAGAGGTCACCGGAGATGTTGACTCCCAGGAACCTGAAGCTAGAAACACGTTCCACCTCCGTCCCATTAATGTGGATGGGGGTGTGCGTGCCGCCCCTGGACTTCCTGAAGTCTACAATCCTTGGTCTTCTTGGAGTTAAGGGCCAGGTTGTTGTCAGCGCACCATGCTGCTAAGTGCTGGACCTCCTCCCTGTAGGCCAACTCATCGTTGTTGCTGATGAGGCCAATCACCGTTGTATCATCTGCATACTTGATGATGGTGTTAGTACCATGTACAGGTGTGCAGTCATAGGTGAAGAGGGAGTAGAGGAGGGGGCTCAACACACAGCCCTGTGGAACGCCGGTGTTCAGGGTGAGGGTTGAAGAGGTGTGCTTGTCTAACCTCACAGACTGGGGTCTGTTGGTTAGAAAGTCCAGTATCCAGTTGCAGAGGGAGGGGTCGATGCCCAGGTTACCGAGTTTGGTGATCAGTTTTGATGGTATAATGGTGTTGAATGCTGAGCTGTAATCGATGAACAGCATTCTTATGTAAGTGTCTCTGTTGGCGAGGTGGGAGAGGGCGGAGTGAAGTGCCGTTGAGATGGCATCCTCCGTACTCCTGTTATTGCGGTAGGCAAACTGATAGGGATCCAGTGTGGGGGGTAGGCAGCTTTTGAGGTGTGTCAGGACCAGCCTCTCGAAGCACTTGGAGATGATGGGGGTAAGTGCAACTGGGCGGAAGTCGTTGAGGCTTGCCGCAGTGGTGTGTTTTGGCACTGGCACGATGGAGGTGGCTTTAAGGCACGTGGGGACAACTGCTTGGGCAAGTGACAGGTTGAAGATGTCAGTCCAGACGTCTTTCAGCTGCGCAGCACAGGCGATGAGCACGCGCCCGGGGATGCCATCAGGGCCAGCAGCCTTACGTGCATTAGTCCTACTCAGTGCCACGTACACGTCGTAGGGGGTGAGTGTGAGGGGTTGGTGATCGGCAGGGAGCACAGCCTTGATGGCTGTCTCTAGATTGTCCCTGTCGAAGCGGCCATAGAAGTGATTAAGCTCCTCAAGGATGATCGGTATCCTACACATACCGGGGCCAATTTACACTTATACCAAGCCAACGCCTTTGGAGTGTGGGAGGAAACCGAAGATCTTGGAGAAAACCCACGCAGTTGTTGTACAGTTGTACATTTCTTCACTAGGTTTAGTGGAAAAATCCAACTTGCAAATGTGAGAGATTTAATGAGATGGGAGGGGCGATTCACAGCGAGCTGCTGTTTAGCATGGTTAAGGGTAGTGCATTGCAAATCACCCAGCAACGCCTGTTCCTTCTGATATCAGTCATAATATTCATAATCCAAATTTATTAGCCAAGTATGTTTTGCAACATACGGGAATTTGGTTTGCCATACAGTCAAACCAAAAAAAAGCTATAAGACACACAACTAAATAAAAATTTGGCATAAGCATCCAGCACTGCAGCTCCTCCCCATTCCCCACTGTGATGGAAGGCAATAAAGTCTAATCTTCTTTCCTCCTTTCCTCCCGCGGTCGGGGGATTCGAACCATCCGTGGCCGGCGATTGAGCTCCCGCGTCGGGGCGGTCGAATTCCTGCCGCTCTGAGTTCCCGAAATCGGTCGCTAACCAGGACCGTGAGCTCCGTAATGTTAAAATCCGCAGGTTGGAGCAACAAAGGCCGACCACTGGCAAAGGGATCGCACGCTCCGAGATGTTGAGGTCCACCGGCTCCACGGTTTTGGAGCTCTAGAAGTCCCAACAAGAGGCCGCCAGCTCCACGATGTTGGGCTTCAGTGCGGACGGAGATACGACACGCGGGCATTGCCACTTTTCATTTCACTGCACATCTCGTATGCGTATGTGACAAATAAACTTGACTTGACTTGACATGAGAAAAGCTCCCCCCCACCCATCCGCCCCCACATAAAACAAAACTAAAGATAAATTAAAACATACGTTTTACAAACTAAAAACACAAAGAGGGGAAAAGACGAACAAAGACCGTTCGCGAGGCAGCCATCATGCGGAGGGAGCCCCTTGGTGATATCTGATCCTCGCCACTTTGCTAAGTAATCTGCTGCGATAATAACAGTAACCACATAAACATGCTGTTTATATAGAGATAAAATATAGCTTAATAAACAAGACATCTAATTAGAGCATGTTGAAGACCAGACATCAGTTATGAATGTTTTTAATCATATTTTGACTTTACCTCTGGGATTGCAATACGATGTTCTCTAGCAAGTGATATATATAATAGATAGAAGGAACTGCAGGTGCTGGTTTACACAAAGTGCTGGAGTAAGTCAACGGGATAGTAAGTCTCTGCCACAGAAGGTAGTTGAGGCTAGTTCATTGGCTATATTTAAGAGGGAGTTAGATGTGGCCCTTGTGGCTAAAGGGATCAGGGGGTATGGAGAGAAGGCAGGTACAGGATACTGAGATGGATGATCAGCCATGATCATATTGAATGGCGGTGCAGGCTCGAGGGGCCGAATGGCCTACTCCTGCACCTATTTTCTATGTTTCTCTGATAGGCAGCATCTCTGGAGAACATGGATAGGTGACATTTCAGGTCGGGACATTTCTTCGGACATATTGCCAATTTAAGTTATGTGAAATCACATGGAATTTTAAAAAACTCAGTCAGAAGATAAATTTTTATGTTATGTCTATAGGATGTACTTTTTTAATAAGAAAATAAATAATTAAATATTTTACACTACAAAAGCTTTATGGTTTTTTTTTCATATACTGAATGTTCCAAGATACTTCAGTGAATTAATGTACTCAATATCTAGTAAGTTTAAAAGTAAGTTAAATTAAAAAAAAAAACTACATTGAATAAAGCAGCCATTTATTTTTCTGCATTGAAAACCTTATTGTTTTCCAGGCTTACCAGCTATCCAGAGGAAGAATCTGGCCCATGATCATCATTCTGTGTCTCATTGCGGCCATTCTTTCAGCCTTCCTGGACAATGTCACCACGATGCTTATCTTCACGCCAGTAACCATACGGTAAGTAAGGACATTCTTGCCATAGAGGGAGTACAGAGAAGGTTCACCAGACTGATTCCTGGGATGTCAGGACTTTCATATGAAGAAAGACTGGATAGACTCGGCTTGTATTCGCTAGAATTTAGAAGATTGAGAGGGGGGATCTTATAGAAACTTATGAAATTCTTAAGGGTTTGGACAGGCTAGATGCAGGAAGATTGTTCCCGATGTTGGGGAAGTCCAGAACAAGGGATCATAGTTTAAGGATAAAGGGGAAATCTTTTAGGACTGAGATGAGAAAAACATTTTTTACACAGAGAGTGGTGAATCTCTGGAATTCTCTGCCACAGAATGTAGTTGAAGCCAGTTCATTGGCTATATTTAAGAGGGGGTTAGATGTGGCCCTTGTGGCTAAAGGGATCAGGGGGTATGGAGAGAAGGTAGATACAGGATACTGAGTTGGATGATCAGCCATGATCATATCGAATGATGGTGCAGGCTCGAAGGGCCGAATGGCCTACTCCTGCACTTATTTTCTATGTTTCTATGTTTCTATGTTTGCGCTGTACTGTTGTGGTTGGGAACAATATCTTTCCTGAGAAGAGGCAATTAAAAATTGCATTGGCTAGCAACATAACAAATTATTCCCAAGGTGCAGAGCTACAATCAGCCCACTAAGAGGACTCGGTGTCTTAGCTGTTAGCGCTGATGCCGCATATTTCAAGGGTTCCACGTTCGAACCTAACCTCTGGTGTCATCTGGTGGAAGTTGCAGGTCTTCAGATGGCTGCTCCAGGTTCCTCCCACTTTCCCCAAAACATGCTAGTAGCTTAATTGAATTGAATTGAATTGAATACATTTTATTAGTCAAATATGTCTACATACAAGGAGTTTGCCTTGGTGCTTTGCTCGCAAGCAACAACACGATATACAGTGGATAATTAAAAATAAAACATTATAATTTAAACTTATGAAGAATGAAATTAAATACCAGGGCAAAAGGAGGCTACAGACTTTTGGTTGTTGAGTAGAGCAACTACTCGTTGGAAAAAAGCTGTTTTTATGTCCGGCTGTGGCGGCTTTGACTGTCCGGAGTCGCCTTCCAGAGGGAAGTGATTCAAAGAGTTTGTGGCCAGGGTGAGAGGGGCAGAGATGATCTTACCCGCTCACTTCCTGGCCCTTGCAGTGTACAGTTCATCGATGGAGGGAAGGTTGCAGCCAATAACCTTCCCGGCTGATTGAACGATTCGCTGCAGTCTCCGAATGTCATGCTTGGTGGCTGAGCCAAACCAGACCATGATGGAGAAGGTGAAGACAGACTCTATGATGGCCGTATAGAATTGGACCATCATTGCCTGTGGCAGAAAACAGCTTTTTTTGCCACAAGCTGATTGTGTTTGAATTTGCTACTCTTAATTGTTCCTATTGTAGAAGAATCATCGGGGGCAGTGGTGGCAGTGAATGGGGATATGAGAGAAAGTATATTTAAGTAGGGGAATGGGAATGGTCTGAGAGCCTACATTGACATGATGGGTCGGATAAACTCCTTCGATTTCTCATGTAAGAAGATATGGGAAATATAAATGCACATGGCAGGCCAAAGCCTACACAATTACAATTAGTTGCAAATAACCATATAACCATATAGCAATTACAGCACGGAAACAGGCCATCTCGACCCTTCTAGTCCGTGCCGAACACGTATTCTCCCCTAGTCCCATATACCTGCGTTCAGACCATAACCCTCCATTCCTTTCCCGTCCATATAACTATCCAATTTATTTTTAAATGATAAAGACGAACCTGCCTCCGCCACCTTCACTGGAAGCTCATTCCACACAGCTACCACTCTCTGAGTAAAGAAGTTCCCCCTCATGCTACCCCTAAACTTCTGTCCCTTAATTCTCAAGTCATGTCCCCTTGTTTGAATCTTCCCTACTCTCAGTGGGAAAAGCTGATCCACGTCAACTCTGTCTATCCCTCTCATCATTTTAAAGACCTCTATCAAGTCCCCCCTTAACCTTCTGCGCTCCAAAGAATAAAGCCCTAACTTGTTCAACCTTTCTCTGTAACTTAGTTGCTGAAACCCAGGCAACATTCTAGTAAATCTCCTCTGTACTCTCTCTATTTTGGAGAAAGAGGTTTCACCAAAGGTAGTTGCCTAAATCAATGGGTTTTGATGGCTTGGAAAATATGGGTGTTTTAGTTATTTTAACATAGAAACATAGAAAATAGGTGTAAGAGGCCATTCGGCCCTTCGAGCCAGCACCGCCATTCATTGTGATCATTGCTGATCGTCCTCTATCAATAACCCGTCCCTGCCTTCTCCCCATATCCCTTGACTCCACTAGCCCCTAGAGCTCTATCTAACTCTCTCTTAAATCCATCCAGTGACTTGGTCTCCACTGCCCTCTGTGGCAGAGAATTCCATAAATTCACAACTCTCTGGGTGAAAACGTTTTTTCTCACCTCAGTCTTAGATGACCTCCCCGTTATTCTAGTTTTAGTTTTGAGATACAGCACGGAAACAGGCTCTTCGGTTCCTCCGAGTCCAAACCGACCGGTGATCCCCATACATTAACACTGTCTTACACATACTGGAGCAAATTTACAATTATCCCAAGCCAATTAACCTACAAACCTGTATGTCTTTGGAGTGTGGGAGGAAACGGAAGATCTCGAAGAAAACTCACGTGGGTCGCAGGAAGAACGTACAAACTCCATAAAGGCAGCACCGGTTGTCGGGTCTCTGGCGCTGTAAAGCAGCACCTTTACTGCTGTGCCACCATGCTTGATTATGTTGGCTGCGTATAGATGGAGTTGGGAGGGATGGGAGGTTGGTTTGTACGATGTACTAGGCTATTTCTCTGTAGTTTTTTTCTGGTCTTGAGCAAAGCAATTGCCACATCAAGTTGTTATGCAACCCGATAGGATGCTTCCTATGGTTCAGTTGCAGAAATCGGTAAGAGTCATTGGAGACATGCTGAATTTCCTTAAGGGCCTGTCCCACCAGCATGCGATTGCACGCGTCTAGCGCGACCAAACGTGGTGGCTTGAGGCGTGCGGCCTTGCGGGACCGGTCCCACTTCCAACCGCGGAGGCGTCTGGAGTTGTGCGGGGCTGGTCCTGACATCATAGTCACCAATCAGCTGGGCAGGAGGCGGGCCGACTGAATTTGTACGTCGCACGGCGTCGGACGGTGATGTCATGACGCAACGGTACGCCGGACGGTGACATCATCGCGCAACGCCACGCGCTAGGCATACACCGTCAAGACACTGCGAACTCCCGTCGAGGCGCTGCGTACGGCCTCAATGCGGCTGAGGGCCGACAGGCTGTCGCGCGGGATTTTCGGACATTGCAAGATTTTTGGAGCCCCGCGCGATGTCGGGACCAGCCCCGCAAAACTTCATACGCCTCCGCCGATCGAAGTGGGACCGGCCCCGCGAGGTCGTACGCCTCAAGCGACCACGTTTGGTCGAGCTAGACGCATGCTATCGGGCGGAGAGAGCTGGAGGAAAGGAGGGGCAGGACCAGGCCTGGCAGGTAGAAGGTGGATACAGGTGACTGGGGCTCTTGTGATAAGCAGGCAAATGGTTGGTTAGAGATGAAAAGACAGAATTGTGGCGGGGCTGCCTTGCAGCTGCGGAAAGCTCGTTCAATCCGTCGTTGTCTTTTCTTTTTTTGTTTTCTTTTTGTCCCGTTTCAGTTTATTTTGGTTTGTTGGATCGTGTATGTGTGGGGGCGGGGGGGAGAAGCTTGTTTTTGGTCTCTTCCTTCGGGGGGGATGCGACCTTTCTTGTCGTATCCCCACTGAGGCCTAATGGTGGAGTTGGCGGCCTCCAACGGGTACAGACCTCAAGGCTCCGGAGGCAGAGCCAGGACTTACTTACCATCGCGAAGCTGGCCGACTTTGGGGCTGTGGCGGTGTTCCAGCGACCCGACTTTGGCGCTGTGGTGGCGTTGCGGCAGCGGCGACCCGACTTCGGAGCCCCGGAGGCTCGGCCGCGGGCCCGGTGGACGATAGCGTCGGGAGCTCGCAGGTCACAGGTTGGTGACCTGTTTTTACGGGGCTCCCGCAACAACAGCTTCGTCCGCTGGAATGGAGGGCGGCAGCTTTAACCGCCCCAGGCCGCGGAGTTTGTGGAGTTCAGATTCAGCCGCGGGACTTACTTACCATTGGAGGCCTGGATCGCCTCAGCGCAGAGGGAGAGCAAGGAGGGAAGAGTCAAGGACTTCGGGACTTTTGCCTTCCATCACAGTGAGGAGGTGCCTTGTGGACTCACTGTGGTGGATGTTAAACTGTGTTGAGTGAGTGTGTGTTTTGTTTATTATTTTACGTTATTCTATGTTATGACTGCAAGGTTAAAATCCATTTTGTTGTGAAGCTACTGTAAATTAGGTGCCAAGCCTGACAAATATGATCATGGCTGATCATCCAACTCAGAATCTATATCCCCTAGCCACAAGGGCCACATCTAATCCCTAATCTAGCGAGACAAAAGGTTCCATTGTGTGAAAAAAGTTCTTCTCATCTCGTTTTAAAGCAAAAGCTGTGACCCCTGTGGAAACATCGGGGAACTCTGATGAAACCCTTAAGAAAGAAAGTAGGTGCAAGGGAAGAAATAGGTGAGAGTCCAGGTGGAGTAAAGGGGAGGGGGGAGGGAAGGAGGGGTAGGGGTGGGGTTTAAGTTACCTGCAATAGGAGAATTCAATGCTCATACCGATGGATGGTAAACAACCCAAGCGGAATATGAGGCGCTGTTCCTCCACTTTGTGTGTGGTCGCACTCTGGCAATGGAGGAGTCCCAGGACAGAAAGGTCAGTAAAGGAATGGGAAGAGGCATTAAAATAACAGTCGGGAGAACCTGTAGGCCTTGGTGGGCCAATGCACAAGTGTTTGGAGAAATAGTCGCCGAGTCTACGCTCGGTTTCGTCGATACAGGGGGTGAAACTGTGGACATGCTGGAGTTATTTTAGAGCTTCTGTACCTTGGAGTCTGTTGAGCTAATTCTGGAGGAGGTAGCTGCACAAAGAGCAGGATTTCCCAGAGTGCATTCCTGCTTGTGTGTCCTTGTGGTTTGTATCATGGCCACTTCCTTTTAGTTTAGTTTAGAGATACAACACGGAAACAGGTTCTTCGGCCCACCGAGTCCGCACCGACCAGTGATGAGCGTGCACCAACACCATCTTACACATTAACAATTCATCATCATCGGCGGTCACTCGAAACAAGTATGACTGTCCTCTCATGGAGGACGCCTGTGCGTGACTTTGTTTAACGTGGGGAGACTGGTGCACAGACAGCCACCCCACGGTCCTTGACAGATCTGGGTCAGGATCCAGTGGCATGGAGTCCAAGACGACCGGAGACCCTTTTCTGCTGCAGCCTTCATCCGCCTTCCCAGCCGTTGTGACGCTCCACTAAGGTCAGCCATCGTCCTCCGCCTGTTCCACCGTTGAGGTCTTGGTTGGATTGCTCTTTGCCAGAGACCTCCCCCTCGACCTTACCGCCATGGGTGGCCCTACCAGGAGTATAGCTCCAGACGGCATCGCTCTCAGGATTTCAGGACCACACACGCTTCTCCACCACGACAAGGTGACAATCCACGGAGAAGATTTTTACTCTTTACTCTTTACTCAGAGAGTGGTGGCTGTGTGGAATGAGCTTCCAGTGGAGGTGGTGGAGGCAGGTTCGTTTTTATCATTTAAAAATAAATTGGATAGTTATATGGATGGGAAGGGAATGGAGGGTTATGGTCTGAGCGCAGGTATATGGGACTAGGCGAGATTATGTGTTCGGCACGGACTAGAAGGGTCGAGATGGCCTGTTTCCGTGCTGTCATTGTTATATGGTTATAAGACATTTACAAATATACCAAGCGAATTAGCCTACAATCCTCGACGTCTTTGGAGAGTGGGAGGAAACTGAAGATCTCGGAGAAACCCCACACAGGTCACCGGGAGAATGTACAAACTCCGTACGGACAAGTACCCGTAGTCAGGATCGAACCTGGGTCTCTGGCGCTGTCAGGCAGTAGCTCTACCACTATGCCACCGTGCTGCCTCTTAAATCCATCATTAAATCCACTGAGAGAGGAATTAATTCCTGGTCCCAAGGGCTAGTGTATACGGGACTGAGGATATTGGTGGGATATGCGCTCAGCCCCGAACATTTGTTCCAGAGACTTTAGCTAATAAATTCCCGAGGAGATGAGTACTACTGTGGATGATATTTGCACTGGTTTCGCACTGGGACCAAAGAACAAATTCTCCCTATTGTTTTTTTTTTGCTGGCAGTTGTATAGAAACGCCACAATGTTGTCTCATCAGATTTAATAAGATTTAATGTTCATCTTTTCCCCAAGTGAAAGGAATCTAATCAAAACTCGACTCAGCCTTAATATAATCTAAATATTAAACAAAAACTAATGCCTTTGAGAATATTATTTCCATTTAGAAGGATGTGGTCATTTCACAAAACTAATAAAGCAAAGATTTTGGCAGTGTGCATTGCTTCAGTTCTTCCCGTACATGAAATGAGGTGGAAGCTCTTCAAAATAATGTGCATGCAATTTCCTTGCATTATCTGTAACTGCACAAACAAATACATTGATGTCGAGGTGACTCAGAATCATTACCTCCATCACAATCAGCAATAGTTACTGTAACTGCTGTCTATGTTACTTATGCCATTGAAATATTATCCCACTTTTCATGAAAGGAGCGAGAGAGAAAATGAGGAATTACAGACCAGTTAGCCTGACTTCGGTGGTGGGAAAGATGCTGGAGTCAATTATTAAAGAGGTAATAATGGGGCGTTTGGATAGCAGTGAAAGGATTAGTCCAAGTCAGCATGGATTTATGAAAGGGAAATCATGCTTGACTAATCTTCTGGAATTTGTGGAGGATGTGACAAGTAAAATGGATGAAGGGGAGCCAGTGGAATTAGTATTTCTAGACTTTCAGAAAGCCTTTGATAAGTTTCCCGCACGGGAGACTGGTAACTAAAATTAGAGCACATGGTATTGGGGGTAGGGTGTTGACATGGATCGAAAATTGGTTGGCAGACCGGAAGCAAATAGTAGGAGTGAACGGATCCTTTTCAGAATGGCAGGCAGTGGCGAGTGGAGTGCCGCAAGGCTCGGTGTTGGGGCCACAACAGTTTACCATATATATTAATGATTTGGAAGAGGGAATTAGGAGCAACACTAACAGGTTTGCGGATGACACAAAGCTGGGTGGCAGTGTGAACTGTGAAGAGGATGTTAGGAGGTTGCAGGGTGACTTGGACAGGTTGAGTGAGTGGGCAAATGCGTGGCAGATGCAGTATAATATAGATACAATGTGAGGCTATCCACTTTTGCGGCAAAAACAACAGGGCAGATTATTATCTCAATGGGGTTAGGTTAGGTAAGGGGGAGGTGCAGCGAGACCTGGGTGTCCTTGTACACCAGTCACTGAAAGTTGGCTTACAGGTACAGCAGGCAGTGAAGAAAGCTAATGGAATGTTGGCCTTCATAACAAGAGGATTTCAGTATAGGAGTAAATAGGTCTTCTGCAGTTGTATAGGGCTCTGGTAAGACGACATCTGGAGTATTGTGTACAGTTTTGGTCTCCTAATTTGAGGAAGGACATCCTTGTGATTGAGGCAGTGCAGCATAGATAGAAACATAGAAACATAGAAATTAGGTGCAGGAGTAGGCCATTCGGCCCTTCGAGCCTGCACCGCCATTCACTATGATCATGGCTGATCATCCAACTCAGTAGCCCGTACCTGCCTTCTCTCCATACCCCTTGATCCCCTTAGCCACAAGGGCCACATCTAACTCCCTCTTAAATATAGCCAATTAACTGGCCTCAACTACCCTCTGTGGCAGAGAGTTCCAGAGATTCACCACTCTCTGTGTGAAAAAAAGTTCTTCTCATCTCGGTTTTAAAGGATTTCCCCTTATCCTTAAGCTGTGACCCCTTGTCCTGGACTTCCCTAACATCGGGAACAATCTTCCTGCATCTAGCCTGTCCAACCCCTTAAGAATTTTGTAAGTTTCTATAAGATCCCCTCTCAATCTCCTAAATTCTAGAGAGTATAAACCAAGTCTATCCAGTCTTTCTTCATAAGACAGTCCTGACATCCCAGGAATCAGTCTGGTGAACCGTCTCTGCACTCACATGTCATGCAGAACTTGAGATAGTCCCTCTATGGCAATAATGTCCTTCCTCAGATTTGGAGACCAAAACTGTACGCAATACTCTAGGTGTGGTCTCACCAAGGCCCTGTACAACTGCAGTAGAACCTCCCTGCTCCTATACTCAAATCCTTTTGCAATGAAAGCTAACATACCATTCGCTTTCTTTACTGCCTGCTGCACCTGCATGCCTACCTTCAATGACTGGTGTACCATGACAGCCAGGTCTCGCTGCATCTCCCCCTTTCCCAATCGGCCACCATTTAGATAATAGTCTGCTTTCCCGTTTTTGCCACCAAAATGGATAACCTCACATTTATCCACATTATACTGCATTCACGAGATTGATCCCTGGGATGGCGGGATTGTCATATGAGGAAATATTGAAAAGACTAGGCTTGTATTCACTGGAGTTTAGAAGGATGAGGGGAAGATCTTAAAAGAAACATATAAAATTATAAAAGGACTGGACAAGCTAGATGCAGGAAAAATGTTCCCAATGTTGGGTGAGTCCAGAACCAGGGGCCACATCCTTAGAATAAAGGGGATGTCATTTAAGACTGAGGTGAGAAAAAACTTTTTCACCCAGAGAGTTGTGAATTTGTGGAATTCCCTGTCACAGAGGGCAGTGGAGGCCAAATCACTGGATGGATTTAAGAGAGAGTTAGATAGAGCTCTAGGGGCTAGTGGAGTCAAGGGATATAGGGAGAAGGCAGGCACGGGTTATTGATAGGGGACGATCAGCCATGATTACAATGAATGGCGGTGCTGGCTCGAAGGGCTGAATGGCCTCCTCCTGCACCTATTTTCTATGTTTCTATAATCACTGCATAAGACACAGTATCTATTAACCTCTATCTTCAAAATATTCAGAGACGCTTTTTCTAATGGCCTTTGACGAAGAGAGTTCCAAATACTCATTATCCCTGAGAGAAAATAATTTACCTTTTCTATTTCTTAAGTGGACCAACACCAAGATCTAGATTCTCCCAGCAGAAGATATATCCTACTTGTATCCATTATCTCAACATTTCTCAGGATCTTATATATTTCGATCAGGTTGCCTCTCACTTTTCTAAAGTTTGGCAGATATACAAGGTTTAGTTTGGTTTAGTTTAGAGATACAGCGTGGAAACAGGCCCTTAGGCCCACCCAGTCCGCACCGACCAGCGATCCCCGCATACAAACTACCCTACACAAACTAGGGCCAATTTTACATTTATACCAAGCCAATTAACCTTCAAGCCTGTAGATCTTTGGAGAGTGGGAGGAAACCGAAGATCTTGGAGAAAGCCCACGCAGGTCACGGGGAGAATGTACAAACTCCTTACAGACAGTCTGTAGATTGAACCTAGATCTCTGGCAGTGTGGCAGTGGCTCTACAGATGCACCACCGTGCTGCACGAATAGCCTGTCCAAACTAACATCCCATTAATATATTAGTCCGTTAACATAGAAACATAGAAACATAGAAAATAGCTGCAGGAGTAGGCCATTCGGCACTTCGAGCCTGCACCGCCATTCAATATGATTATGGCTGATCATCCAACTCAGCATCCTGCACCTGCCTTCTCTCCATACCCGCTGATCCCTTTAGCCACAAGGGCTACATCTAACTCCCTCTTAAATATAGCCAATGAACTGGCCTCAACTAAAATCTGTGGCAGAGAATTCCACAGATTCACCACTCTCTGTGTGAAAAATGTTTTTCTTATCTCGGTCCTAAAAGACTTCCACCTTATCCTTAAACTGCGACCCTTGTTCTGGACTTCCCCAACATCGGGAACAATCTTCCTGCATCTAGCCTGTCCAACCCCTTAAGAATTTTGTAAGTTTCTATAAGATCCCCCCTCAGTCTTCTAAATTCTAGCGAGTACAAGCCGCGTCTATCCAGTCTTTATCTGAGTCTATCCAGTGTTAAACTAATGTGTTAACTCCCTTCCATAAATAAGGAAACCAATTCTAAGTATATTATTCTAAAAGAGCTCTCCCCAATTCCCTATATGAATAAAACATAACTTCTCACCCTATGTATTCTAAGCGCCATACAAAAACATGAATATTTTTTACTTTCCGAATGACTTGCTGTACTGACATGCTTGCGTTTTGTCAATTCTACACTAGGGCACCCAGATCTTTCTGAATCTCAGAGCTCTAACCCATCTCACCATTTTCATTCTCCTGCAGATGTGAACAATTTAACATTTTGCACCTGATGCTCCATCTGCCAGATCTTTGCCCACTCACTTCACTATCTAAGGTACACAAAAATGCTGGAGAAACTCAGCGGGTGCAGCAGCATCTATGGAGCGAAGGAAATAGGCGACGTTTCGGGCCGAAACCCTTCTTCAGACTGATGGGGGTTGGGGGGGGGGGAGAAGGAAGGAAACAGGGAGGAGGAGGAGCCCGAGGGCGGGGGGATGGGAGGAGACAGCTCGAGGGTTAAGGAAGGGGAGGAGATAGCAAGGGCTAGCAAAACTGGGAGAATTCAACGTTCATGCCATCCGGATGCAAGCAACCCAGGTGGAATATGAGGTGCTTCCAGCATCTGCAGTTCCTGCTATTTCCTTCGCTCCATAGATGCTGCTGCACTCGCTGAGTTTCTCCAGCATTTTTGTGTACCTTCGATCTTCCAGCATCTGCAGTTCCTGCTTGAACACTTCACTATCTATATCCCTTTGTAGTCCACTCACAATTTACTTATTTCCTTTAACAGATCGGTCAAGACCAGAGGCATAGATTTAAAATAATTTATGGAAAGAAGCGTAGTAAGGAATTAGAAAAACATTTTTTTTCCTCCCAGATTGTGGCAATGGCCTGAGAGGAAATTGGATGTAAAATATTTTATCATATTTAATAATATTTAATAATTGAATGTGCACTTGAAGGGCCATAAGCTACAAAGCTATGGCAAGGTGCTGAGAGTTGGGTAGCTGCTGTTATAGATGAGCTAAAGTGAGAGGAGAATCCAGCGAAAAAATAACACCTTACATCCCCTAACTCTCTCCACCCCTCCCCCACCCTAGTCATCATACTAGTTTCACTGTTATCCTGCTGCGTTTCACTGTTTTTATCACTCGTTATCACTTTCCCCACAGCCAACAATGGACCATTGTGGGCTCTGCCTTTCCTTGATCATCATCGCTGGCTTTGATTTGTCCCTTTGTCTATCTTCCACTCATTTGTTCTATGCACCTTTTTATGTCTCGTTTACCCCCGTCCCCTGTCTCTCAGTCTGAAGAAGGATCTCGACCCGAAACGCCACCGATTCCTTCCAGTGATGCTGCCTGACCCGCTGAGTTGCTCCAGCATTTTGTGTCTATCTTCGCCAGCATCGACTTGTTAGGTTGAGTGGCACGTATCAGTATTTCCATTCATTTTATGACTACCACACACCAGGGCCAAGTTCCTGAGCAAATCACGGCAGATTATCGGAAATATCAATGCAACTTCTTCATGTGTGTGGCAGATGGCACTTGTCTTTATTGCGTTATTTCCCTCAAGAATGATCATGAAGATAAATTGTTGTGCGTGGGGGAGGAACAGAGAGGGGATGAAGTTTCCACAATAGTTGCCAAACATATGGCCCCCAAAAAATCTTCCATGTAATTGAATTTTCTGATGAACTGCAATCAGACTGGTTTTCTAAAATCTATTGTGACAGGGTTACAATAAGTATTACTTTGCATTGCCAGCCCGTAACAACATTTCAAGCATGAAAGCTAGTTAGGAAGTATTAAAGCAAGGTAGCGCAGCGGTAGAGTTGCTTCCTAATGGGCCTGTCCCACTTAGGCAACTTTTTAGGCAACTACAGGTGACTATGTCAGGGAATCGCCTTCATGGCCGTGAGGAGTTCCTGGATTCTGGGAACTAGTCACGGCCTCATTATGGTCGCTGCAATGTTTTCAGCATGATGAAAAATTAGCGGCGACCAGAATGAACCCGCCACGGAGAGTAGCGAGGATTCTCGTGCCGTAGGTGGGTAGTGGGTTGCCAGGAGGTCGAAGGTTGTCGTAGGTTTTCGTGGGTTGTAGCCGGCGCTGACCAGTGAATTTCATTGGCTCATTGGGAAAAAAAACTTAAGCAGTAGTTTTCAGAACCAAGGATAACCGACCGGTAATGTTAATGTCCGTGTATCTCTGGCTTCTTAAAAGTTGTCACCACTCCTTCTCCCCTCCCCCTTCTCCCCCCTTCTCACCCCTTCTCCCCCCTCCATCCCCCCCCCATTTGTAAAGGACTCACGTGACCCTTCCCGTACACTGTGCTTTCACCATCTTAATTACAGTGCCAACTTTCCTGCTCATCGTGGTGTGTGTCTGTATCACATTGACTTTGCACCGTGTGAATTTCACTCAGACTGCGCTCCCCCCCACTTGCCCTGTCCCCCGCCTGCATAACGGGCTGGTGCAGGAAGCGGTCTGTGTGTGTGCAGTCACTGGCAGACACCTGAAAAATCGCTTAAGTGGGACACGCCCATTGGAGCGCCAGAGACCAAGGTTCAATCCTGACTACGGGGGCTGTGGGTATGGAGTTTGTACCTCCTACCCGTGACCGCGTGGGCTTTCTCTGGCAGCTCTGGTTTCCTCCCACACTCCAAAGACGTACAGGCTTGTAGGTCACGTGTAGGAAGGAACAGCAGATGCTGGTTTAAACTGAAGATAGACACAAAAAAGCTGGAGTAACTCAGCAGGACAGGCAGCATCTCTGGAGAGAAGGAATGGGTGACATTTCAGGTCAGACTGAAGAAGGGTCTTGACCCGAAACGTCACCCATTGCTTCTCACTAGGTAAGAGGTTATGTTTTACTCATACAGAGAATTGGTGAGAGCTCAGTCAGACAGCATCTCCGGAGAAAAGGAATTGATGAGTCTGTCTGAAGGGTCTCAACCTGAAACGTCACCTATTCCTTTTCTCCGAAGATGCTGCCTGTCCCGCTGAGTTACTCCAGCTTTTGTGTCTATCTCAGCTTTGTATGATAATTGGCTTGGGAAAATTGTAAATTGTCCCTAGTGTGCAGGATAGTGTTAGTGTGCGGGGATTGCTGGTCGGCATGGATTCGGTGGGCCGAAGGGCCTGTTTCCGCGCTATATAACCATATAACCATATAACAATTACAGCACGGAAAACAGGCCATCTCGACCCTTCTAGTCCGTGCCGAACACATAATCTCCCCTAGTCCCATATACCTGCGCTCAGACCATAACCCTCCATTCCCTTCCCATCCATATAACTATCCAATTTATTTTTAAATGATAAAAACGAACCTGCCTCCACCACCTTCACTGGAAGCTCATTCCACACAGCTACCACTCTCTGAGTAAAGAAGTTCCCCCTCATGTTACCCCTAAACTTCAGTCCCTTAATTCTCATGTCATGTCCCCTTGTTTGAATCTTCCCTACTCTCAGTGGGAAAAGCTTTTCCACGTCAACTCTGTCTATCCCTCTCATCATTTTAAAGACCTCTATCAAGTCCCCCCTTAACCTTCTGCGCTCCAAAGAATAAAGCCCTAACTTGTTCAATCTTTCTCTGTAACTTAGTTGCTGAAACCCAGGCAACATTCTAGTAAATCTCCTCTGTACATATCTCTAAACTGAACGAAAATCTTTGGTTGGATTTTCTTCTGGTAATATTTCATCACTTTCAGTTGATTGGGAGTGATTGGCCTCCTCTCCGGGGGCTGGTGGGTCACGACACCATGTCGTCATGTTTGTGTTGCTCGGCTCGTAATCCAGGAACTAGGACTAATAATACGGAGACATGAGTTCAAACCCCACCATGGTAAATAGCAAATTGACATTTTTAGTCAAGCTATCTAGAATGTAAAGCTGATAATAGTAACGGTGAACAGAAAAAGCCTGTTTAAAATAAATCTGTCTGGTTCATTAATGTCTTTGAGTGGAGAAAATCTCAGTACTGACCTGGTCTGGCCTATCTTTGACTCTAGACACACAGCAATATGGTTGAGTTTTAATTGCCTTCTGAAATTAGCCCACAATGGCAAATGAGGATCAGTTTGGTCCTCATTGTTTAGGGAAGTAAGTTCCCGTCTCCCATCATAGATGAGGCCCTCACTTGTATCTCCTCGGTACCCCTTGCTCCCCCTCCCCCTAGTCGCAACAGAGACAGAGTCCCCCTGTTGCTGTTCAATAGACAATAGACAATAGGTGCAGGAGTAGGCCATTTGGCCCTTTGAGCCAGCATCGCCATTCACTGTGATCATGGCTGATCATCCCCAATTAGTACCCCATTCCTGCCTTCTCCCCATATCCGCTATATTTAAGAGCCCTATCTAGCTCTCTCTTGAAAGCATCCAGAGAACCTGCCTCCACTGCCCTCCGAGGCAGAGAATTCCACAGACTTACCACTCTCTGTGAGAAAAAATGTTTCCTCGTCTCCGTTCTAAATGGCTTACTCCTTATTCTTAAACTGTGCCCCCCTGGTTCTGGACACCCCCAACATCGGGAACATGTTTCCTGCCTCTAGCGTGTCCAAGCCGTTAACCATCTTATATGTTTCAATGAGATCCCCTCTCATCTTTCTAAACTCCAGAGTGTACAAGCCCAGCTGCTCTATTCTCTCAGCATGACAGTCCCGCCATCCCGGGAATTAACCTTGTTCCTTTGGCATTATAGCAGCTTTTGATGGAGGTCGTGTTGCAGATGAAATCTCCCACTGCCAGGCATGTTGCTGCAGTAGAGGAGGCTGGGGTGTGCGGACAAAGAGGGAGGGACTTTCAGAGGCTTGCAACCCATCTTACGGTGGGGAAAAAGTAACTGACAGCCCAATGTGGCTGCTGCTGGTGTTAAGAGCGCAATGGAGAAGGATTCTTGGTCCAGACCCGATACTTCTCCGACAGTTCCAATATTTTACCAACTTGCATCTGCTGTTGCAGATGTGGCACCTCTAACATCATATGTCCTTGCTGTCAACATGAATAACCATATAACCATATAACAATTACAGCACAGAAACAGGCCATCTCGGCCCTACAAGTCCATGCCGAACAAATTTTTTTTCCCCTTAGTCCCACCTGCCTGCACTCGTACCATAACCCTCCATTCCCTTCTCATCCATATGCCTATCCAATTTATTTTTAAATGATACCAATGAACCTGCCTCCACCACTTCCACTGGGAGCTCATTCCACATCGCCACCACTCTCTGCGTAAAGAAGTTCCCCCTCATATTACCCCTAAACTTCTGCCCCTTAATTCTGAAGTCATGTCCTCTTGTTTGAATCTTCCCTATTCTCAAAGGGAAAAGCTTGTCCACATCAACTCTGTCTATCCCTCTCATCATTTTAAAGACCTCTATCAGGTCCCCCCTTAACCTTCTGCGCTCCAGAGAATAAAGACCTAACTTATTCAACCTATCTCTGTAACTTAGTTGTTGAAACCCAGGCAACATTCTAGTAAATCTCCTCTGTACTCTCTCTATTTTGCTGACATCCTTCCTATAATTTGGCGACCAAAATTGTACACCATACTCCAGAATTGGTCTCACCAATGCCTTGAAGTCGGAGAGTGGGATATTTCCCCAATGTGCTGGATGCTCCTGGGATTCAGAGTCCCCTGCAGAGCTGGACCCCGCTCAGAGGACCCGGTGGGCCAAACTCGGAACCGAAGACCGGAGAGCCAAGGAGGAGGCAGCCAGTGGCAACGGCGGATGTGTGAAGTCAAGTTTATTCGTCACATACACATACGGGATGTGCAGTGAAATGGAAAGTGGCTGAGTGGGGAGTGGGCTGGTAGGAGAGGGAACGGGGTATTGCCTCCAGCACTTTCAAGTATCGACTGTGGGAGGTGCCCGCCAGGAGACAAAGGCAGTCGGGGTGAGGAGAGGGACATTGGCTCTCGGGACAAGAGATACAGTAACTGCCCTATAGCTGCTGGGGGGGGAGGTTACCTGGATCTGGAGCCACTCCAGTACATCGAGCACATGGACCGGACTTTGGACCATTTGTAAATGCCGTGAAGATATAGTAGCCAGGGCCATCTTCTTCGCTGTTGTGTCCCGGGGTAGCAGGGCGAAGGCTGCGGACCCCAACAGAATTAACAAGCTCATCAGGAAGGCTGGCTCTGTCCTGGGGCCAGACTTGGATTCATGCAAGGTGGTCTTGGAGGGGAGGATGCTCCTCAAACTGCGAAGCATCCTAGACAATACAGTTCACCCCCTCCATGACACACTGGTCAACCTGAGCAGCACCTTCTGCAACAGACTGGTTCCACCAAGATGCAGCACAGAACGCCACAGGAGATCCTTCTTCCCTGTGGCTATCAAACTGTACAACTCCTCCCCCTTCTTGACCGACTATACTTCTCCCCCCACCCCCCCCAAATTTGTGCACATCCCCCATCCTGGACTTTCCACTTGTCAATTTAATTTCATGTTTCAAGTATCTTGCTGTGTTTTATGACCTATTTCCCTCCTGGGATAAATAAAGCTCTATCATATCGTATGGTTTGGTGGGCAGTGAAAAAATGAACATACCCCAGTCACTGAACAAACGTTCAAAGTCCTCATTTATTGTGGTTTGAGTCGCCACTCTGAAATAGCCAGCGATGAAAAAGCCAGGCAAAAATATTTCATATCTGCTCCCTTTTGATTCCACGCTCTTTGCTTGTGAACAAACGTAAACATTTTTGAATGACGTCTGCTGATGGTTGAGGAGCTGGGCGCGGTAGCCGTTATGACACTAAGCCGTACGGACAGGAAGATAACCAGTGCTCTGCCTGTGGACCGCGGCCAAATTGTGGTCAAGGCCCCCCTCGGGCAAAAACCAGCTGGGTTCCGTACTTGCAATTTGCTATTCCATGACCACTGTTCCACCATGTGCCCGTGTAGATATTAGGTTAGAGTTGGATGGAGCTGAGAGTTCAGCTTCCAGGCAAACAATAACCAGTAGAATCAAGGGCCTGTCCCAGGTAGGCTATTTTTGGGCGACTGTCGTAGTCGTAGCAGGTTGTGGAAAAAACAGCGACTGGACCCCCCCCCTCGATGTAAAATTTGAAATAGAATCATTACTTTAACAACAAAAAAAATGAAGTCAGCAAAGGGCAACAACCTACGTTAACCTGGCGACAACTACGACAGCAACTACGTCAGGACAAGTCAAGCTACGCTCAGTGGCGTCAAACCAACTGTCGCCAATTGTCTCCGAATATTATTCCAACATGTTGAAAATCCAGCAGCAACCAGAAAGACGCCACAACCATACAGGTGGCCTGAACATTGACCAATTCTCCAATTTCCGGTAGCCCTTGCTGTCTCCTCCCCTTCTCAGCTCTCCCTCAGACCCTCTGGCTCCTCCTCTTCCTTTCTTCTTCCCGCCCCCCCCCCACACTGTATCAGTCTGAAGAAGAGTTTCGGTCCAAAACGTTGCCTCTTTCCTTCCCTCCATAGATGCTGCCGCACCCGCTGAGTTTTTCCAGCAATTTTGTCTACCTTCGATTACATAGAAACATAGAAAATAGGTGCAGGAGTAGGCCAGAGCCTGCACCGCTATTCAATATGTTCATGGCTGATCACCCAACTCAGTATCCTGTACCTGCCTTCTCTCCATACCCCCTGATCCCTTTAGCCACAAGGGCCACATCTAACTCTTAAATATCGCCAATGAACTGGCCTCAACTCCCTTCTGTGGCAGAGAATTCCACAAATTCACCACTCTCTGTGTAAAAAATAATTTTCTCATCTCGGTCCTAAAAGACTTCCCTCTTCTCCTTAAACTGTGACCCCCTAGTTCTGGACTTCCCCAACATCAGGAATAATCTTCCTGCATCTAGCCTGTCCAACCCCTTAAGAATTTTGTACGTTTTTATAAAATCCCCCCTCAATCTTCTAAATTCCAGCGAGTACAGGTGCACAACCTTTTATCCGGTGTTCCAGAAACCGAAAAGCTCCGAAAACCGGCCATTTTTTTCAGATGTCGTCTGCGCACCAAAGCTCGCGTTTGGCGCCAAACTTGACCCAAAACGACCCACGGTCAACCCAGGTCTGTACTACTGTAGCGGCTGCCTCCTCCCTGGAGACCGGGAGACGCTTAAACATCTGTAAATCATTGCTTAAATGTTAGTCAGTTAGTTTGGAGGGCTTTTATGTGAAGGGGGGTGAAGGGGTAAACTTTAATTCTTAGTCCCCTACCTGGTCGGAGAGGCGGGGAGCGGTCAATGCCTTACCGGGTCGCCGTGCAGTAAGCTCCGCAGCGCTGTGGCCGGTGGGGCAGCGGGCGGCGCCGGTTGTAGCTCCGACCCCGGCAACTCTACCCCTGGCTGTGAGGCGCTCCAAATCCAGCGCGGCCCGCGGCCGGACGCCCCAGCTCCGCGAATGTCAGGAGTCGGCGGCGTCGCAGCGCTGGGATACCAGCGGGGTGCGGGCAATGCCTTACCGGGTCGCCGTGCGGCAAGCTCCGGAGCGCTGTGGCCGCCGACACACAACATCGCGGAGCGTCGCTGGATTTGGAGCCGCGCAGCCAGGGGTAGAGTTGCCGGGGTCGGAGCTCCAACCGGCGCCGCCCGCGGCCGGACGGAGCCCCCAGCTCCGCGGCTCCAAATCCAGCGACGCTCCGCGAATGTTGGAAGAAGGCGGCCACAGCGCTCCGGAGCTTGCCGCACGGCGACCCGGTAAGGCATTGCCCGCTCCCCGCTGGTATCCCAGCGCTGCGACGCCGCCGACTCCCGACATTCTCGGAGCTGGGACGTCCGGCCGCGGGCCGCGCTGGATTTGGAGCGCCTCGCAGCCAGGGGTAGAGTTGCCGGGGTCGGAGCTCCAACCGGCGCCGCCCGCGGCCGGACGGAGCCCCCAGCTCCGCGAGGTTGGGAGTCGCCGACCAGGTAGGTAGGGGACTAAGAATTAAAGTTTCCCCCTTCACCCCTACACCACCACCACCACCACATAAAATCCCTCCAAACTAACTCATAGAAAGTAGGTGCGAGAGCAGACCACCAGGTCCGTCGAGCCCGCACCGCCACCCGCTCATGGCTGAACACTAAACAGACACACTTACCCACAAACAGTAGACACAAGACACAGAACACAAGACACTACCCTCCCCTTTATACCGCTATCACCCCTCTCCACCCCAAGAACCTCGTGATCTCCTGGGGGAGGCACAAAACCGGATAAAAACCCAGGTCCAATTCGGGAAAAAAATCCGGGAAATTCCTCTCCGACCCCAATCCAGGCGATCGACACTTGTCCAGGAGATCACTCAGGTCTTACTATACTAACCATTCCTAGGTCCATATCCCTGCCCTCTCCCCGTAGCCCCTTATCCCCTTGGCAGCTAAAAAACCATCTATTTTAGTCTTAAATATATTTAAAGTTTCTGCTTCCACTGCTCCCTGGGGCAGTGAATTCCATAAATTAACCACCCTCTGGGTGAAAAAGTTCTTCCTCATCTCAGTTTTAAAAGAGCCCCCCCTTATTCTGCAATTATGTCCCCTAGTTCTAGTTTCCCCGATCATTGGGAACATCCTCGGTGCATCCACCCGATCAAGGCCCCTCACGATCTTATATGTTTCAATGAGATCGCCTCTCATTCTTCTAAACTCCAAAGAGTAGAGTTCCAGCCTACTTAACCTTTCCTCATATGTCAATCCCCTCATTGCAGGAATTAATCTTGTAAACCTTCGCTGCACTGCCTCCAGGGCTAGTACATCCTTTCTTAAGTATGGACCCCAGAACTGTACACAGTATTCCAAATGTGGTCTCACTAATACTGTGTACAGCTGCAGCAAGACCTCCGTGTTTTTATACTCAATCCCCCTAGCAATAAAGGCCAAAACTCCATTGGCCTTCCTGATTGCTTGCTGCGCCTGCATACTAACTTTCAGTGATTCATGTACTAATACCCCTAGATCCCTTTGCGTTGCATTACAACGCAGCTCCTCCTCATTTAGAAAATAACTTGCCCTATCATTTTTTTTCCCAAAGTGAATGACTTCACATTTATTAGTATTAAATTTAATCTGCCAAGTTGTTGCCCACTCACCTAGCTTATCTATATCCTTTTGCAGACTCTTCCTATCCTCCTCATCCCCTACTTTTCCTCCCATTTTTGTATCGTCCGCAAATTTTGATATATTACACTTGGTTCCCTCCTCCAAATCATTTATATAAATTGTGAACAACTGGGGTCCCAGCACCGACCCTTGCGGAACCCCGCTAGTTACCGGTTGCCATCCCGAGTATGAACCATTTATCCCCACTCTCTGCTTCCTATTTGTTAGCCAATCCTCTACCCATGCTAATATATTACCCCCAATCCCATAATTTTTTATTTTTAGCAATAGTCTCTTATGTGGCACCTTGTCAAAAGCTTTTTGGAAGTCCAAGTATACCACATCCACCGGTTCCCCTTTATCCACCCGGGTTGTTACTTCCTCAAAGAATTCGAGCAGATTCGTTAAACAGGACTTCCCCTTCACAAAACCATGCTGGTTCTGTCCGATGAAGTCATGTTTATCCAAGTGCCCCGTTAGTGTTTCTTTAATAATTGTCTCTAACATTTTACCCACCACCGATGTTAGACTAACCGGTCTATAGTTACCCGCCTTCTGTTTACTTCCTTTTTTAAATATAGGTGTTACATTGGCCATTTTCCAATCCACTGGGACCGTTCCTGCCTCCAGGGAGTTTTGGAAAATTATCACCAATGCATCCACAATCCCCACCGCTATCTCCCTCAAGACCCTTGGATGTAATCCATCAGGCCCAGGGGATTTATCCTCCTTCATTAATTTCCCTAATACCACCTCCTTGGTGATCTTAATAGTATTTAGCTCCTCCATTCCTACCGCCCCCTGTTTATCCAGCGTTGGAATATTTTTTGTGTCTTCTATGGTGAAGACTGATACAAAATACTCGTTTAATGCCTTTGCCATTTCCATGTTCCCCACCAACAACTCTCCAGTCTCACCCTCCAATGGACCAACGTTCACCTTAGCCACCCTTTTTCTTTTTATATAGCTATAAAAACTCTTACTATTTGTTTTTATGTTGTTCGCTAAATTCCTTTCATAGTCTATTTTCCCCGTCTTAATTAATCTCTTAGTTATTTTTTGCTGACCTTTAAATGCTTCAGAATCCTCTACCCTCCCACTATCTCTGGCTACCTTATATGCCCTTGCCTTCAGCCGAATACTATCCTTTATAGTTTTACTGAGCCATGGCTGACTGTTCTTACCCTTACCCCTTTTTTTCTTCACTGACTAACATTTATGCAATGATTCTCCCTGTCTCCGGGGAGGAGGCAGCTGCTCCAGACTTTTCAAGCCGCCCGCGCTACCTACCTAATCTACGCTAAAAATCTTCCATTCTGAAATCCGAAAATGTCCGAAATCCGACAAGTGTCTGGTCCCAAGGCTTTCGGATAAAAGGTTGTGCACCTGTACAAGCCGAGTCTATCCAGTCTTTCTTCATATGAAAGTCCTGACATCCCAGGAATCAGTCTGGTGAACCTTCTCTGTACTCCCTCTATGGCAAGAATGTCTTTCCTCACATTAGGAGACCAAAACTGTACGCAATACTCCAGGTGTCATCTCACCAAGACCCTGTACAACTGCAGTAGAACCTCCCAGCTCTTATACTCAAATCCTTTTGCTATGAATGCTAACATACCATTTAGCATTCATAGCAAAAGTATTTGAGTATAAGATTCTCCAGCATCTTCAGTTCCTTCTTGAACATACAGGTGACACCCCGGGGCATAGTCACCTTAGTCACCTAAAAAACAGCTTAAGTGGGATAGACCCTTCACCCAGAGTCAGCTCACATGGGAAGTGTTGGTCAGATGGTGAGGGGCTTTCCTAGTTCATATGGGCTGGAGTTTATGTCTGGCAAGATTCAGCATTGGCAGGTAATGAGGTGCCGATGCAATTTAAGAAGCATTAAAATCACATTACAGAAGGAGAACATTAAGTCTTCATGCTGATCCCACTGAGGAAGATCAACTGAGATGAATTGTAATACCCACACTCAGTCCCTAGGTTCCCATGTAGTGCTCACCAGAGCATTTTTTTAATATGGTGATACTTACTGCTTCCATATTCTTTTAGGTAATGATTTCCTGCTTTGCACTACTCATCGTTTGAACAAAAATCTTCAAACTATCTCTAATTCTTCATCTGTGCCTTGAATATGGCAGCAACAATATTATGCTGCAGTCACGTAGGGCCTTGGTGAGATACCTTTGGTTCAGTTTTGGTTCTTATGTGTACAGCTGGGCTTGGACACTCTGGAGTTTAGAAGGATGAGAGGGAATCTCATTGAAACATATTAAGGACTTGGACATGCTAGAGGCAGGAAACATGTTCCCGATGTTGGGGGAGTCCAGAACCAGGGGCCACACAGTTTAAGAATAAGGGGTAAGCCATTTATAACGGAGACGAGGAAACACTTTTTCTCACAGCGAGTGGTGAGTCTGTGGAATTCTCTGCCTCAGAGGGCGGCGGAGGCAGGTTCTCTGGATGCTTTCAAGAGGGAGATAGATAGGGCTCTTAAAAATAGCGGAGTCAGGAGGTATGGGGAGAAGGCAGGAACGGGGTACTGATTGGGGATGATCAGCCATGATCACATTGAATGGTGGTGCTGGCTCGAAGGGCCAAATGGCCTACTCCTGCACCTATTGCCTATTGTCTATTGTATACCATAGAGAGCATGCTAGACTGATTCATGGGATGATAGGATAGGCATTGAGATGCATCGGGACAATCAGACTTATAATTCCTGGATAGACACAAAGTGCTGGAGTAACTCAACGGGTCAGGCAGCATCTCTGGAGAAAAGAGATGGGTGACGTTTTTAGGCTGGGCCTCTTCTTCAAACCAGTCTGAAGAAGGGTCCCGATCCGAAACATCACCCATCCTTTTTCTCCAGGGATGCTGCCTGACCCACTGTGTCACCCCAGCACTTCGGTATAAACCAGCATCTGCAGTTCATTTCTACATACTTTATATTCCCTGGTGTTCATTAGACCGAGAGTCCAAGTACACCTTACCTAGTGTTTTATACAAGCTGTCACAATTACACCTGAGATTCGTTCACCAATTATCCATATTATCTACTTCCCAGTAGGATCCGAGAGAATTAAAACATTGACATTTCCTCAGCAAACTGTTCATTGTTTGCCTCGCTGGTTTTTGGAGGTGATTAGTTTAGTTTAGTTTAGAGATACAGCACGGAAACAGGTCAGGCCCCTTGGCCCACTGGGTCCACACCGACCAGCATTGCCCACTGACACTATCCTACACACACACTAGGGACAATTTAAGTCGTCAAGTCAAGTCACGTTTATTTATATAGCACATTTAAAAAAACAACTCTCGTTGGCCAAAGTGCTTTACATTTGTTATAAGAATATGTAAACAAACAAACTACATCTATCTATCTATCTATCTATCTATCTATCTATCTATCTATCTATCTATCTATCTATCTATCTATCTATCTATCTATCTATCTATCTATCTATCTATCTATCTATTCTATCTATCAATATATACAACTCTCGTGCCATCCGACCGGCTGCCGTCCGGTTGCCTTTCTGCCTTTTGATTCGTTGACGGCTGCTCCTTCCTATCAGCTTCCAACACACTTCGAAACAAAGTTGCAAGACAGGGACACTCTGAACTTTTCACTGCTGCAGCAGGCAGGGGAGGTGCAATTGGATTTTTTTAAAAATCCACTGCTGAGGGAGGCAGGGGAGTGCTAGAATCTTACATTTGGGGACGGCTTCAGTTCCGTTGGAGGAGATGGGTGCATGGTGGAATATTGGGTTGGGGGATCACACCATTGGGGGAGCAGACCCAACGGGTCTGCACTTGGTCTAGTATATACATATATCCCTCGCTCAGTGGACGTCAGGAAAGGCTTGGGAGTATAGATAAGATTTTAGTCTTGACTTAAAGGAGTCGATGGAGGGGGCAGTTCTGATGGGAAGGGGATGCTGCTCCGCAGTCTAGAAGCTGCAACCGCAAAGGCGCGGTCACCCCTAAGCTTATGCCTAGACCGCAGGATAATATTTATACCAAGCCAATTCACTCTTTGGAATGTGGGAGGAAACTAGAGATCCTGTAGGAAACCCACGCAAGTCATAGGGAGAACGTACAAACTCTGTTCAGACAGCACCCGTAGTCAGGATTGAACCCGGGTCTCTGGCGCTGTGAGGCCGCGACTCTACCGCTGCGCCACCGCGCCGCCCGGGATGATGTCGGGAAGATCATCGCCCTTGAAGATGGTGATGGCAGGATTAAGACCCGCAATGTTGTTATGTCTCCACAGACTGTGTGAGGTGCTCAATCTGGACCCCAGGCATGTCCTGATCGCGGAAGTTGTCTTCACCAACATTGGCGGAGCGGCCACAGCCGTAGGAGATCCTCCAAATGTCATCATCATCTCCAATCAGGCACTACAAAACACAGTAAGGAGATTCTGTTCAACTCTATTAATATTGATGATGAATCATTTATCCCATCCTGACCTTCAAAGGTGTAAGTTTCAATTATTTATCTACTTTTAAGCTGTTACAAATGTAAGAGCACTCCCTATGGATTTCTAGGTCTGGCTATGGAGTGCAAATTAAAATTTCATTTTTTTTTTGAGTGCTTAATCGGTGTAATAATTTTAACCTTGGAATATGTTAGGTCTTTAGCTGAGCAATTGTTAATTAAGCCACCCACCACAGCTCTTCCCACTAAATTATTAATTTTGGCATAATTTATATCAATACATTTATTTAAGATTTAAAAAAATGAGCATTAAGATCCGCCTTACTTCACATCTGTTATTTCCAAAATATTAGGCTGATAAACATTGGCTGAGATCCACACTCACTGATTTAAAAAAAAAAATGTGAATCATTTTTATTTTTAATCTTTTTCAAGTAACGTGTCCATTAGAATAGTTCTGAAACGTCACTATCGTGGAGAATTAAGACGTTGACAATCAAGGGGACCTCAAGGTGCTCTGGCCTTGGAGCCTAAAGGGGCTGTCCCACTGTACGAGCTAATTCAAGAGTTCTCCTGAGTTTCCCCTGATTCAAACTCAGAGAATTACGGTAATAGCAGCTCGTAAGTACTCGGGGCTCTCGTGGACATTTTTCAACATGTTGAAAAATCTTCACGAGTCTTCACGAGCTTACCGCGTTTCCCGAGCACCTGCCGTTAGCGTTACGAGCTGCTAAGAGACGTCCCGAGATCCGACGTACCCGCTACATACATTCTACGTGCTCACCAAGAGTTTGATTTTATTTAAACTCGGGAGAGCTCTTGAATTAGCTCGTACAGTGGGACAGCTCCTTTACCAGCGGACCACCTGAGATTTGCTTGCCTCTCTGATGTCTCTTTGGTGGTAGACTTCCATTTTGTACCACCATTTGGACGGGTACATGGATAGGAAAGATTGAGAGGGATATGGGCCAAACAAGGGCAGATGGGACGAGCGTAGCTAAGATATCTTCGTTGGCATGGGCAAGTTGGGCTGAAGTCATCTGGTTGTAGGTATGTTGCTAAGCCTACCTGAAGCGTCGTTGAAAATCTGCCCCAGCCCGTGTGTGTGATTTTGCCGCTGTTTTGAGGGGGCGGGTTTAAAACGCGATTTTTACTAGGCTGTTGCAATCGAAAATGTTCAGCCTAGTAAATCATTAACGAAAAATCGCTGAAAGATCCCGTCGCAAAAGATAATATTAGTTTTTATGGCCTTGTATAATAGTTATAGTAGTTTAAAAATCACTCTCTAAACCCGCGACCTCTCGCAGCCCCAGGGTTTTATAAAGTAAACAATTAAAGGTATGTAGCTGATTTTTACATTAAAAAGGGCTTCTTAAGACCCCTTTATACAAAGTTTACTATAGCGAGTAGCTCATTTTGGGCTCTTTATATCCCGCAGTATTTTTCTGGGCATTTGAGGGCACTAATCTACCGCAATGTGAACGTTCTAAACCAGCGCGTTCACAGGATCCCACTAGAAAGCTGATTTAAAATGGACTTCAATTTGCAGCAATTGAACACAAAATTCCTTCCATTTGGCCTATAAATTAAATGTAAATGAGATTTCAAAATCATGTTTTATGGTGAATTATTTATGAATATTATTTGGACACTTGGGCTATTTAAAAATGTTAATCATTTATTAAGAAATGGATAGATGTTTAGATCTAGTAATTGAAGTTTGAAATTTGCTACACTTGGGTAACTAACTAATTATATGTTTTAATTTCAGGTCATCCAAGTAAGATTATTTTATATTTGTTTCAGAATGCTTCAATCTACGATAACTGAAATTTTCATTCAGTTCTCTTAATTTTTAAGAAGGTTATGGGTTTTTGACTGCCCACGATCACAGCTTTTTTGTAATGTCCATAGAAAATCAATAGGGAACAAGATGCTAATTTCCGAGTATGAAAATGTCCATAACTTTTTAAATACTTGAGATATGAAAGTGAATTAGGTGTCAAATTAAACTTCTTTTTATGCTTTATCTGATGGGATAAATTACAGACTTGATTTTTTAAATCTCAAAATTTTGTAACATTGCTACTGGTTGAGTCTCATTGTTTGTAACTTGTTTTCATCTTAGACCACAGCTAACAATGGCCTGCTTCCTTTATAACCGTTACTTTTTTGTATAACTTTCATTCATTTCTTCTGCATCTCTCTATATCACCACCTATATCTCTCGTTTCCCTCTCCTCTGACTCTCAGTCTGAAGAAGGGTCTCTCGCACTGGAATGTCACCTATTCCTTTCCTCCAAAGATGCTGCCTGGCCCGCTGGCATTTTGGGCTGAAGGGCCTGTTTTCATGCTGTCTGACTCTATGACACTGTGACGTACCACTAGCTGTATGTTTGGGTACCAGGCAGGGTCCAGCAGACTCAAGCTCAATAAGATGTTTTCTTTAAGATCCGGTCTGAAAGTAATAGAATTGTGATCGAGGTCAGTTAAATACGCGTCATGAACCATATTCCTCTCCTCAAATATTCATTGTCAAGGGCCTCAATGTCTCCTCTGGGGGTTTGTGAAGATCTTGTTCTGCTAGCCCACTGTACATTTGGGATAATTCAAGCCAGCAGCAAAATCATGGATTAGTCGCACCCTGGCGACTCCCTCTTCTCCCCTCTCCCATCAGGCAAAAGATATAGAAGTGTGAAAACGCACACGGCCAGATTCAAGGACAGTTTTTTTCCCAGCTGTTATCAAGCAACTGAATCCTCCTCCCACAACTAGAGAACAGTACTGAACTACTATCTACCTCATTGGTGACCATCAAACTATCTTTGGTTGGACCTTACGAGCTTTACTCGTTATACCCTTTATCATGTATCTATACACTGTAAATGGCTCGATTGTAATCATGTATTGTCTTTACGCTGACTGGTTAGCACGCAACAAAAGCTTTTCACTGTAGCTCGGTACACGTGACAATAAACTAAACTGAACTGAACTCAATCATCAAGGATCGTCACCATCCGAACCATGCCCTCTTCTCCCTGCTACCATTTGGTGGATTAACGATTAAAAAGCGGTAGGCGGTGCGACTCTTGTCAGCAGCGGCCTCTGCAGCCCGTCCGCCTTTTTATTATCTTTTGTCTATGTTTCTATGAAGTTTTTGTTATTAGTTTGTTGGGGTGTGTGTGTGGGGGGGAGGGGGTGTGGTGGGAGGGAGGGGGTAACTTTTAAATCTCTCCCTGCACGGGAGACCCGACCTTTTCTTGTCGGGTCTCCGTTGTCGTTGGGGCTGCAACGAGGAGCAGCCTCCAACAGGAGAAGACCGGGGACTCTGGTGCCGACGACTCACCATCACCGTCGCGGAGCTGGCCGAGTCCAGAGCGGGTGGAGCGGTGGTGGAGATTCGGAGGCTGCAACTGCGGGTCTGGCGGACGGAGGCACTGGGAGCCCGCGGGTCCCTGGAGGGAGACCGCTTTTCAGGGCTCCCGCAACGGCGACTTCTCCCGCCCGAGTTGCGGGGTCGAAGAGCTCCTGGAGCGGGGCCTGACATCACCGCCCCGTGCGGCTTGGAATGGCCGCGGGACTCTGCGAGCGCATGCCGGGGGCTCCAACACCAAGACCTGGTGTGCGACCTCGCATCACCCGACGTGGCTTTAATGGCCGCGGGACAATTGCCATCGCCAGCCGGGGGCTTTGACTTTGACTCTGACATGGGGGGGGGGGTGGGGGGGTGAGTGCAGTGGAGAGATACGTTTTTTTGGCCTTCCATCACAGCGATGTGATGGATGGATGTTTATGTAAATTATGTTGTGTCTTGGGTCTATTTGTTTGTAATGTATGGCTGCAGAAACGGCATTTCGTTTGGACCTCAAGGGGTCCAAATGACAATTAAATTGAATCTTGAATCTTGAATCTTGAATTATATAGAAACCTGGTCCAACTATACCAGGTTCAGAAACAGCTACTTACATACAGCCAAGAGGTTTATGAATTAACCTGCGCGGCCCTAATGTTACCTTGACAACAGAGCTATATGGGGACCGCCGTGAGGGAGGTGGGGGGGAGAACTAATGGACAATGGGGGGGGGGGGGGACAAAGGATAATGGGGGACATGGCGTTGGGGAACTGTTGGGGGGGGTGGGGGGACTTTGTAAAGGGGCTGTCCCACTTGGGCGACCTAATTGCCGAGTTTAGACGAGTTTGACAAAATGACATGTTGAAGACCTCCTTCGACCTCCTTCGACCTCCTTCAATCTCCCTTCGACTGTGATGAAGACTACCTTCGACTCCCCTCGATTACCTATGACTAACGTGCCGACCTACTACGACTAAACCGACGAGTAAAAAATGTATCGATTTTTTCCATGGCGACCTTTTTTTACTCGCGGGCATTTTTTTTACATACTGAAAAAAATGCCGCGACCTAGCTGAGGCCTCGAGTACGCGGAGACCACTCTCGAGCATGAAAGAGCGTGACGAAGACCTCCTACGACCTCGTGTTAACCATGCTGTGAGGGCAAATTCGCCAGAACTCGCGGATTACGTTGCCCAAGTGGGACAGGCCCTTTAGTTTGTCAGCGCCGTAGGTGGCTGCTATTTGTATACATTGTGTATGCAAGCAAAGATTCTTACTGTGCCTAGTCACATGTGACAAGAAAGTATTCCTATGCCTATTCCTATGTCTCCTGTGCTAACATGGACTTTTTTTTATTTATTCCAATTGCATTGTGAGCTAACGTCTTTTCTCTGCAGTACTGAATCATCCTACTACAACCAGAGAGCAGTGCTGAACTACTAATCTACCTCTTTGGTGACCCTTGGACTATCCTTGATTGAACTTTGCTGGCTTTACCTTGCACTAAACGTTATTCCCTTATCATGTTTCTATACACTGTAAACGGCTCGATTGTAATCATGTATTGTCTTTCTGCTGACTGGTTAGCACGCAACAAAAGCTTTTCACTGCGCCTCGGTACATGTGACAATAAACTAAACTGAACTGAAAGTAGAGTCATAGAATCAAACAACACAGAAACAGGCCATTTGGCCCACCACGCCCATGCTGGCCATTGAGTACCTATCACGGTGGTCGGCATTGCATTTACCAACACATAGGAGATCAGTGTTTGTCCAGAAATATGGTGGGACTTCACTCCAAAATGACATCTCCCTTAACTATCGAAGGTGCAAATAGTTTGAATGGACATAATGACTGTATTCAAGTGCAGTCTTTCATTCCAAACAAGAACAGCCGCCAAAAACCCACGTCGCAAGGGGAAGATGAGTAATTAGTATATTCTGTTGGTTAAAATTATTGGCTAGGATTCCAGAACAAAAGTCTGGTTAGAATGAATGTGGAGAGGATGTTTCCATGAGTGGGAAATTCTAGGACCAGAGGCCATAGCCACAGAAGAAAAGGACGTTCCTTTGGAAAGGTGATGAGGAGGAATTTCTATAGTCAGAGGGTTTGTGAATGTGTGGAATTCTTTGCCACAGAAGGCTGTGGAGGCCAGGTCAATGGATATTTTTAAGGCAGAGATAGATAGATTCTTGATTAGTACGGGTGTCAGGGGTTATGGGGAGAAGGCAGGAGAATGGAGTTGAGAGTGAGAGACAGATCAGCCATGTGGTTAACAAGGAACTGCAGATGCTGGAAAATCGGAGGTACACAAAAATGCTGGAGAAACTCAGCGGGTGCAGCAGCATCTATGTAGTGAAGGAAATAGGCAGTGTTTCAGGCCAAAACCCTTCTTCAGATTCCTGACTTCTGAGTCTGAAGAAGGGTTTCGTCCCGAAACGTTGCACCCGCTGAGTTTCTCCAGCATTTTTGTGTACGATAGATCAGCCATGATTGAATGGCGGAGTAGACTTGATGGGCCAAATGTCCTAATTGAACTTATGAAGTCCACTCGAATTACCATTACATGATGGTATCTGCTCATCTGGGCGGTATCTTGATTTAGAAAATCACCTGATAAATAGCGCAGCCTTTCCTCCCCACAGTGAAGTGTCAGATTAGATTGTGTGATTGGATTTTGAGCGAGGTTCTAAATTTGTAGCCTGCTGACTGGGAATGGAGAGTGTTGTCACTGAAGCAAGTGGACACTTTATGTATAAATGAGGATAAGAGATGTTCTTTACTGTTATATAGAACCCTCTGTTAAAATGGGCCGAATCCTTCTTCAAAGGTTTCAAAGGTCTTTTATTGTTACGTACCAATTAAGGTACAGTGATATGCGAGTTAACATACAGTCATACGGGAAAAAAAAGCAACAAGTCAAATAACTACATAGATGTTACCATAAACATCCACCACAGCGGATTCCCGACATTCCTCACTGTGA
Organism: Leucoraja erinaceus; assembly: GCF_028641065.1. Taxonomy (NCBI): domain Eukaryota; kingdom Metazoa; phylum Chordata; class Chondrichthyes; order Rajiformes; family Rajidae; genus Leucoraja; species Leucoraja erinaceus. The sequence continues at coordinate 3,869,693 of NC_073382.1, forward strand.
TGCAAGGCAAAAAAGTCAAGTTGTCTTCCTGTTTATTCTCCCGCGGTCGGGGCAGTCGAACCATCCGTCGGGGCGATCGCAGCTCTTGCGTCGGGGTGATCGAGACTCCGCATAGGGGTGGAGTTCCCGAAGTCAGTCTCTGACCAGAGACCGCGAGCTCCGTGATGTTAAGCAAAGATTATAGAGCAGAGCAAGATGCGCCACTCTGCGAAAAAAGCGTAGTATGACATGGGTATGACATGACGCCATTTTAGTGAGCTGCAATTTCCAATAATATATTAATACAATGTACAATAATATTAACTAAATATGTGAAGTGATCGATGCTGTATAAAACACTTCCCTACAACACTCATTACACCAAAGATGAAAGAGCGGATCAATCTTTGGAACGGATTACACCAAAGATACTAGAGGAGCATTGCCGCCCGCTGCCTCGTGAGGGCTGGCCGCGGGCAGACGCTTGAGGTTCTCCCGCCGGCCGCCTTCATCTGGTATCGGGGGGACCGACCGTGAATCAGTCCTGGATCAACTCAGGAGTGGAGGAAACGTCCTCTTCCCCCAAAGATACTAGAGGAGCCTCTAGTATCTTTGCTTTTCCCTGCCACCTGATGTAAGAGCAGATTGTATAACTGTGGAGTCCGTCCCCGTCCCCGCTACCAAAGATGTCGCGTTTGGCATCAACAAATGGCGGCCGTGACGTTCCGTTACGTACTACACGTCAGTCCATTGGATTTCGGAGGAGTGGTCTATCTAGCTCTAGCTCTATAATTTTTGATGTTAAGTCCGCAAGCGCCCACGGTTGGAGCTCCGAGGTCGATCCCTGGTAAAGGGTTCGGGAGCTCCGTGATGTTAAAGTCCTGTAGGCTCCCCACAGAGCTCTCAAAAATCGGTCTCCAGCAAAGGCCGCCAACTCCTCGATGTTAGGCCGCAGTGTGGGCGGAGATACCATGCAGAAAAAATCTCCGGCGAGGCAAGAGATTAGAAATTGTTTCACCCAACCCCCCCCCCCCCCCCCCCCCCCCCCCCCCACACACAAAACAAGCTAAAGAACACTAAAAACATACATTTAAAACATGCTATTGAAACACAAAGAAGGAAAGGACAGACAGACTGTTGGCGAGGCAGCCACTGCTGGCTCCACCCGGTGGAATAGTTTAGTTCGGAGATACAGCGCGGAAATAGGCCCTTCGGCCCACCGAGTCCGCACCGACTAGCGATCCCCGCACACTAACACTATCCTACTTTGATACCAAACCAATTAACCTTCAAACCTGTACATCTGGAGTGTAGGAGAAAGCCCACGTGGTCACGGGGAGAATCTACAAACTCTGTAAAGAACAGCACCCAGAATTGAACCCGCGTCTCTGACGCTGTGAGCTCTGTAAGGTAGCAACTCTACCGCTGCACCATCTGTTACTCAAGAGTATATGTGCAGTTGCATTATTGGGGTCAGAAGGGCACTACCATAGAGGGGCAAGTGATTCACTCCAGCAATTCTTGCACTGTAAGCATTTTACAATTCCTGGGAAAGACCATCTTATTTTTTGATCTGATGGAGATTGACTCACCCGAGAGTGCCTGTTATACCCACCTGCTCCAGATAATTAGGGCTGACTGAGCTGAACTTCTGTGCCAAAGGGCCGACCTATGACGCAGCCTGAAAATGATGATACCATCAGTTGTCAGTAAGGTGTAACCCAGAACATTCAATTGCCCATCGGTTTAATTTTCCATCTCACTCCCACTGTGAACTCTGGCCCGCTGGACAGTTCCAGTGAAACGTTAAATTAACTTGAGTGATAAATCTCATCTTCTGTCTCGGCATCAGGTCTCATCCTTTAAATTCGACAATTTCAGATAGCCAGCCTTTCCAATTTCACCCAGAACTTAGTCGATCTCGACTCATGATCCAGACTTAGTAAAGCACCTGCTGCCTCTCAGCACCTGAGGCCAGGGTTTGAATCTGACCACGAGTGCTGTCTGTGTGGAGTTTGCACATTCCCCTTGAGATGTCCCCATCTCCTTCCTAAAAGATCGTCCTTTAATTCTGAGGTTATGACCCCCCTAGTCCGAGACTCTCCCACTAGTGCAAACATCCTCTCCACATCCACTCTAATGCCCCTGTCCCACTTAGGAAACCTGAACGGAAACCTCTGGAGACTTTGCGCCCCACCCAAGGTTTCCGTGCGGTTCCCGGAGGTTGCAGGTGGTTGCCGGAGGTTGCAGGTAGTGGAAGCAGGTAGGGAGACTGACAAAAACCTCCGGGAACCGCACGGAAACCTTGGGTGGGGCGCAAAGTCTCCAGAGGTTTCAGTTAAGGTATCCTAAGTGGGACAGGGACATAAGCCTTTCACTATTCTGTATATTTCAATTAGGCACCCCCCCTCATTCTTCTAAACTCCAGCGAGTACAGGCCAGTTGCTGAAAACCGCTCATCATAGGTTATCCTGGGATAATTCTTGTAAACAGATAGGACAGGTTTGTAGGGATATGGACTAAACGCAGGCAGGTGGGACTAGAGTGGCTGGGACATGTTGGCCGGTATGTGCAAGTTGGACCGAATGGCCTGTTTCCACAATCACTTTATAACTGTGACTAAATCTTTTTTTATTTATTTATTTTTTTTTTAATTTTTATTAGCAGTACAGTACATTACATTAATACATCGCATATATCTTATTACATCATGTTGTACCACTTCATTTTTTGAGCTTTAAAAAAGATAGAAATAAAAGAAGTAGGGAAAATAAGCAAGAGTCGAGAAAGCGCAGGAAAGTGTTGGGAGAAGAGAACCCCTTAGGGAAGGAATTAGAGAAGGAAGTAAAGAAAATAAATAAGACCCTAGAAAGAAAAGAAAAAAAAGAAGAAAGGAAAATCAATCGCTCTATTGTAACACAAAATTCCGCAAAAAAGGATATACCAACTGTGTTTTTATTAAAAGTTTATTTTATACCCCCGTTACCAGATCCTGGTAGCCTTTATGTTTTAACTTATTACTGTGACTCTAAATCTGTAACTTTGAACTCAGTTTTCTCTCTCCGTGGATGTTGCCTGACCTTTGGGTATTTCCTTAATGCTCCTTTATTTAACATTTCTGACCACGATGTTATTTGTATCCCACAGTTGCAGCATTCTTTTATTACTCTCTCCCCTAACCTCGTTCACCTTTTATTCAGATCTCCTCCAGACAGATCAGCCCCAATAAATGCCACCCTTTCTCAGCTAGCATCCCCAACTTTTATGTATCGGAAGGAACTGCAGAAGCTGGTTTGAACCGGAGATAGACACAACAAGCTGAAGTAACTCAGCGGGTCAGGCAGCATCTCTGGAATAGGTACTGTTGTCATCCAATTGAGTTGCGCTGTCTGTATAACACCTTATTATCTTGCTCCCCCAGCCAACAATGGACCATTGTGGGCTCCACATTTCCTTGATCAACGTTATTTTCCCCATATCTTTCATTCATTTGTTTTACATCCCTCTGTATCGCCGTCTATATCTCTCATTTCCCTTTTCCTTGACTCTCAGTCTGAAGAAGGGTGTTGACCTGAAACGTCACCTATTCATTTTCTCCACAGATGCTGCCTGACCCGCTGAGTTACTTCAGCTTTTGGTGTCTATCCCCGACAATACACGCTCATCCTAATGCACGCACATCCCCTTTGTTCCCTTCACCTCAACTACCTTCTCGGCAAAATAAAATTTGTACAATATAAGATTCCCCCCATTTTTCGATGGACGTTCTTTGACCTGAAACGTTGCCTCTCATTTACTCGCTACAGATACCACTTGAACTGCTGAGTATCTCCAGCGTTTTCCCTTTGTATTGCTGGGTGATATATGTATCATTTTACTAATTGAGCCACTCTGCCTAATTATTAATTATTTAGTTTTGATTGCTTTAACATTGTTTTTTTCCACTGCGATCTCTCCCACCATTGACACCCACATCCCGTACATGAATAGAAACACAAATGAAATGAGGCTTATGTAAAATAAACTGACTGGTTGATTGTGGCTGGCCTTTCAAGAGGAATGATTTTTCCTGGATTTGCTCTGCCTCCGTGTCTGGGTGAAGTTGTTAATTTGCTGGTCGCTCAATTTCTGTAGTGATTTCCAATCAAGTTTGCATTGTGTGGCATGGTCTCAGTGTGAAAGTCTGCGATCAGGGCATTGCAATATTAATTCTTGCTTGTGTCTTGAGATTGTTCATTAAATGGTTGTGCTCAGTCCACACATGCTCTACAGATTGACGGCTGAGCCTGCCTACATAAATTGAATGTACCTGCAGCAAAATGGTGTGCTTGGGTCAAATCAATGCAGTTTATAATAAAAATAATAATAATAATAATAATTTTATTTATAGAGCACTTTAAAAACAAACATAGCTGCAACAAAGTGCTGTACATCACTAATCATTGATAAAAAAGTTAATACACACCAGAAATAACAATCAAAAGAAATAGTAGGAAAAGACAAGTAAAATAAAGAAACATCAAAAACACCAAAAACAGAAGCAAAGCCTCAGGCCTGGTCAAAAGCCAGGGAGTGCAAATGTGTTTTAAATGTGTGTTTGTGAAGCAGATCGTTGACTAATGCAGTGCCCTCGATGGATTTATGCCTCGTAGATTAGAATGGTGCACAGCCTAAAGTTGTTGGACAACTTGTTCTATTTGATCTTCCGTTTGTGCACGTCGAGTTGATTGCATTAGTCGAAACAGGGCGGACCACGTGAAGGTTGCAATCTCCCACCCCGTTAAACGACTGATCTCGGAAGAAGTGGCAGATTCCTTTTATATTCTGGAAGACAAGATTCCTTTTATATTCTGCCTTTCAGAACCTTCAGCTGTCGCAAATTGCTTCATGGCCTGTGAATTGAAAGACGCTCTGTCCGTAAGGTGTTATTCGAGTCAATGATAGCAGGTCAAGTCGAGTCGAGTTAATTGTCCTATGCACTAATACGGTGAGGTACCGCTACAATGAAAATCTTGCTTGCCACAGCATCACAGACAGACCATATACAAAACATGTTACACATAAATCACACATAAATTATACGAGAGAGTGAAGAGAATAATACTGCAGAAAACAAGACGTTAGTTCAAAACGTAATTGTTAAAAACAAGCGCATGTTAGCACAGTAGTTGCATAGTTCTATTGACAAGGTAGCATTAGGGCTGCGCAGGTTTATTCATAAACCTCTTGGTTCTAAAAACCTGTCCGGACCAACTGGTGGGAGTTTTTACGGACACTTTCAACCTCTCACTTCTAAGGTCTGAGGTCCCCACCTGCTTTAAAAGGGCATCAATTATACCGGTGCCCAAGAAGAGTAAGGGGACGTGCCTCAATGACTATCGACCAGTGGCACTAACGCCGGTGGTGATGAGGTGCTTTGAGAGGTTGATCATGGAGCAAATCAACTCCTACCTCGACAAAAACCTGGACCCACTGCAGTTCGCTTACCGCCACAATAGAGCAGCGGTGGATGCGATCTCGCTGGCCCTCCACTCCGCACTGGACCACTTGGACAACATAAACTCATATGTCAGGCTGTTATTCATCGATTACAGCTCGGCATTCAACACAATCATCCCCTCCAAACTGGTTACCAAACTCGCAGAACTGGGTCTCTGAGCATCCCTCTGCAACTGGATCCTCGACTTCCTCATTCACAGACCACAGTCAGTTCGTATTGGTGGAAATGTGTCAGCCTCAATAACAATCAGCACGGGAGCATCTCAAGGCTGCGTGCTCAGCCCCCTGCTGCACTCACTCTACACCCATGACTGTGAACTCCATCATCAAGTTCGCTGACAACACCACTATTGTGGGGGCGTATCACTAATGGGGATGAGTCAGAATATAGAAGAGAGATCGAGCAACTGTCCATATGGTGCCAGCGCAATAACCTGGCCCTCAACACCAGCAAAACCAAGGAACTGATTGTGGACTTTGGAAGTAGGAGGAGGGGGACCGACAGCCCCATTTATATCAACTTTGGTTCAAAGGGTCAAGAACTTCAAATTCCTGGGCGTGCACATCTCTGAAGATCTTTCCTGGACCGAGAACACTAACGCAATTATCAAAAAAGCTCATCAGCGCCTCTACTTCCTGAGAAGATTACGGAGAGTCAGTTTGTCAAGGAAGACTCTCTCTAACTTCTACAGGTGCACAGTAGAGAGCAAGCTGACCGGTTGCATCGTGGCTTGGTTCGGCAATTTGAGCGCCCGAGAGAGGAAAAGACTACAAAAAGTAGTAAACACTGCCCAGTCCATCATCGGCTCTGACCTTCATTCCATCGAGGGGATTTATCGCAGTCGCTGCCTCAAAAAGGCTGGCAGTATCATCAAAGACTCACACCATCCTGGCCACACACTCATCTCCCTGCTACCTTCAGGTAGAAGGTACAGGAGCCTGAAGACTGCAACAACCAGGTTCAGGAATAGCTACTTCCCCACAGCCATCAGGTTATTAAACCTGGCTCGGACAAAACTCTGATTATTAATACCCACTTTCTGCTATTTGCACTTTATCAGTTTATTTATTCATGTGTGTATATATTTATATCATGGTGTATGGACACATTTATCTGTTTTGCAGTAAATGCTTACTATGTTCTGTGTGCTGAAGCAAAGCAAGAATTTCATTGTCCTATACAGGGATACATGACAATAAACTCTCTTGAACTTGAACTTGATGTAGCTGTTTCTGAACCTGGTAGAGTTGGGCCAGGTTTCTATATATTCCACCAAATGGCAGCAGTGAGAAGAGTGTATGGTTCAGATGGTGACGATCCTTAATGATTGAGTTCAGTTCAGTTTAGTTTATTGTCACGTGCACCGAGGTACAGTGAAAAGCTTTTGTTGCCTGCGAACCAGTCAGCCTGATTCCAATCGAGCCATTTACAGTGTATAGACACATGATGAAGGGTATAATGTTTAGTGCAAGGTAAAACTAGGAAAGTCCGATCAAAGATAGTTCGATGGTCACCTATGAGGTAGATACTAGTTCAGGACTGCTCTCTAGTTGTGGTAGGATGATTCAGTTGCCTGATGGAAACTGGCCCTGAAACTGGAGGTGTGCGTTTTCACACTCCTATACCTTTTGCCCGATGGGAGAGGGGAGAAGAGGGAGTAGCCAGGGTGTGACTCATCCTAATTATTCTGCGGTCCTTGCCAAGGCAGCGTGAGGTATAATGACGGATATTGCTTTCTTCAGGCAGTGCCTCTTGTAGATGGTTTCATTCACTGTTGCAATCACTGATTATGGGCAGCAAAATGGTCAAAGGATGGGGAATTAAATCAAGGTTTCCATTCACGATCCATTGCTTTGTCTTAAAGTATGAGATGATTGACTGTCATTAGAGTCCATGGCTGGGCTCGCCCACCATAATGTCCATGGCAGAATAATCTGCTGGTGGTCAAATTTATTAATGACCACTTCAGTGATCAATAAGACGGCACAGTGGCACAACTAAAGAGTTGTTGCCTGACAGCGGCAGAGACCCAGGTTCGATCCTGACTATGGGTGCTGTCTGTACGGAGTTTGTACATTCGCCCATGACCACTTGGGTTTTTCTCCGGGTGTTCCGGCTTCCTCCCACATTCCAAAGACGCATTGGTTTGTAGGTTAATTAGTTTCGGTAAGTTGCAAAATTGTACCTGGTATATGTAGATTAGTGTACAGGATGATCGCTGGCTAGCATGGACTCGCTGGGCCAAAGGGCCTGCTGCCGCTCGGTATCTCTAAAGTCTAATAAGGCATTGCAGGAATCTAGCGACTGGACTCCATGAAAAGTATGCAGTTATGTGAAGTAACAAATATTTATGTATTTATCAAGATCATAAGATGTACTGAAATTAATCGAAAAGTTTTTTGCAAAGTTCTTGACATTTCTTTTTTCAACAATCGTCAACTATATATTTTGATCAAATGGTCATGTTTAATCATTCTCTTTCTTAGCAATGTTTTATACTGGTCCCCTGCTATAAAGAAGACTTAATGACACACACAATCAAGCATAATTTGCCTTTGGAGAGAGCTGCAACTTGAGTGTATGTGGGTGAAATATAATTTAGTAAACTGCATGAACAAGTTAATTTTATAACGTATGAAGTAACTCATTAGAGGTAAGCTCTCTGCAAATTTTCTGACAGTTGTGAAGTAAACTCTTGAATATGGTGGTAGATTTTCTGTAATGATAGAGGTGTTAGATGCATTGTAAAGGGCCTGTCCCACCAGCATGCGACTGCATGCGGCGAGAGCGACATAACGTGGTCGCTTGAGCCGTACGGCCTCGCGGGGCCGGTCCCACTTCGATTGTCGGAGCCGTATGGCGTTGTGCGGGGCTGGTCCCGGCAACGCGTGGGGCTCTGAAAAACTGACACCGTCCAAAAATTCCGCGCGGCAACGGTCTGCCGGCCCGCAGCCGCATTGAGGCCGTACGCAGCGCATCGACGGGCATACGCAGCATCTTGATGCCGTATGCAGCGTCTTGAAGGCATACACCTAGCACGTAGCGTTGCGCGATGACGTCTCCTCCCGGCGTGCCGTTGCACGATGATGTAACCGCCCGACGCCATGCGACGTCCAAATTCAGTCGGCCCGCCTCCTGCCCAGCTGATTGGTGAGTATGATGTCGGGACCAGCCCCGCACAACTCCAGACGGCTCTGCGGTTGGAAGCGGGACCGGCCCCACGAGGCCGTACGCCTCAAGCCATCACGTTTGGTCGCGCTAGACGCATGCAATCGCATGCTGGTGGGACAGGCCCTTTACTTTGCTATTAGTTCTGGCCTGTTCTTACCAGGAGCCTTTTTGTGTTGTTGTTAGCTGGAACTGTATTTAATCCGAGTTAGCCTTTCAACTAAATAATTCCCCAGTAAAAAACAAGTATAAAATCATGAGAGTAATAGATCGGGTTGATGCAGAGAATCTCTTGCCCAGAGTAGGGGAATCGAGGACCAGTAGACATCGGTTCAAGGTGAAGGGGAAAATATTTAATAGGAATCTGAGGGGTAATTTTTTCACACAAAGGGTGGTGGGTGTATGGAACAATCTGCCAGAGGAGGTAGTTGAGGCAGGGACTATCCCAACGTTTAAGAAACAGTTAGACAGGTACATGGACAGGACAGGTTTGGAGGGATATTGACCAAGCACAGGCAGGTGGGACTATTGTAGCTGGGACATGTTGGCTGGTGTGGGCAAGTTGGGCCAAAGGGCCTGTTTCCACACGGTATCACTCTATGACTCTATCTATGACTCTACTCGGGTCAATAGAAGACCATTGATGGTGTTTGTAGCTGCTTAGAAATGCCTAGGTCAGGTAAGTAATTGGGCAGTTGATGAAGTAGGTTCAGTTTTATTATTGTCACATGTACCAAGGTACAATGAAAAGCTCACTGTTTACAATGTGATGGTTTGGGAAGTATTGATGCACAAAGAGATTTAGGTGTTCTTGTGCTCCAGCCACTGAAAGCAAACATGTAGGTATGGCAAGCAGTTCAGAGGGCAAATAGTATGTGTAGGAAGGAACTGCAGATGCTGCTTTAAACCGAAGATAGACACAAAATGCTGGAGTAACTCAGCGGGACAGGCTGCATCTCTGGAGAGAAGGAATGGGTGACGTTCAAGTGATATCTGTAGCGAGTTAGTGAGAGGCAACGTTTCAGGTCAAAGAACGTCCATCGAAAAATGGGGGAAATCAAATATTGTACAAATTTTATTTTGCAGAGAAGGTAGTTGAGGTGAAGGGAACAAAGGGGATGTGCATGCATTAGGATGTGCGTGTATTGTCGGGGATAGACACCAAAAGCTGAAGTAACTCAGCGGGTCAGGCAGCATCTGTGGAGAAAAGGAATGGGTGATGTTTCGGGTCGAGACCCTTCTTCTGACTAGTCGGGGGGGAGGGAAACGAGAGATATAGACGATGATGTAGAGAGATAAAGAACAATGAATGAAAGATATGCAAAAAAGTAACGATGATAAAGGAAACAGGTCTTTGTTAGCTGTTTGTTGGGTGAAAACAATAAGCCGGTGCGAGTTGGGTGGGGGAGGGGTAAAATGCTGGGGCTACTTGGTTAGAGAAATCAATATTCATAACGCATAGAAATCAACATTCACTGGGCTGTAAGCTGCCTATGATAAATAAATAGTGTTTTGTAATAGTGTGTTGGCCTTCATAGTGAAAGGATGTTGATAAGAGCAAGAATGTCCTGTTGCATTATCGAGAGCTTTGGTAACAGGAGTATTGTTGGCACCTTCAGTATCCTGATCTAAGTAAATATATACTTAACGCAAAAAAAATCTGCAAAGTTTCTTCAGACAGTTTCATGGGCTGGTGGGATTGCTGTAAGGGGAGAGATTGCATTGATTAGATTTTTATTCATTGGTATATGGAGGAAGGAGGAAGGATCTAATAGAAACTAACAAAACTTGCTGGGATTTAGAAGAATGGGAGGGGGGGGGGATGGGGGTGGGGGGCTCAGAATAGTAAAAGGCTTGGATAGAGTGGATGTTTAGAGGATGTTTCCACTAGTAGGAGACTCTAGGAATAGAGGTCATAGCCTCTGAATCAAAGGATGTACTTTTAGGAAGGGGATGAGGAGGAATTTCTTTAGTCAGAGGGTGATGAATCTTGGAATGCCACAGAAGGCTGTGGAGACTAAGTTAGTGGATATACTTAAGGCAGAGATAGATAGATTCTTGATCAGAACGGGTGTCAGAGATTATGGGGAGAAGGCAGGAGAATGGGGTTAGGAGTGAGAAATAAATCAGCCATGATTGAATGACTTGATGGGCCGAATGGCCCAATTCCACTTCTATCACTTATGATCCTATGAAAACTTGGACAGAACTAGACAGACGAGAAGCAGGGAGAATTTCAGGAGAGATGCAGAATCTGGGATAAGACATCGAGACTGAGGAGACATTTCTTCACTCAAATGGTCATGAACCTGTGGAATTTTGCTCCCACAGAAGGCTGTAGTGGCCATGTTACAGAATGCATTATTGTTTCTAACCTCAAAGGGCAATAAAGGTGTTGAGACAGATGAATGAATGAATGAATGAATGAATGATTGAATGAATAGGTTTTTTGGCCAAGTGTGTACACATACAAGGAATTTGCTTTGGTGCTCTGCTCGCAAGTAACAACACGACATATAGTAAACAATTAAGAATAAAACATTAAAACATTAAGAATAAAACATTATAGTTTAAACATGTGAATAAAATAAAATACCTGAGTAAAAGGAGGCTACAGACTTTTGGTTATTGAGTAGAGTTACTGCTCGTGGAAAAAAGCTGTTTTTATGTCTGGCTGTGACATAATTGACAATCCGGAGTTGCCTTCCAGAGGGAACTGCTTCAAAGAGTTTGAGGCCAGGGTGAGAGTGGTCAGATATGATCTTACCCGCTCGCTTCCTGGCCCTTCAAGTGTACAATTCGTCAATGGGGGGGGGAAGGTTGCGGCCAACAGCCAACTTAGAACGGAGTCGAGGAAAAACTTTTTCTCACCGAGAGTTGTGAGTGTGTGGAATTCTCTGCCTCAGAGGGCGACGGAGGCTGGTTCTCTGGATGCTTTCTAGAGAGAATTAGATAGAGCTCTTAGGGATAGCGGAGTTAAGGGATATGGAGAGAAGACAAGAACAGGGTACTGATTGTGGATGATCAGCCATGATCACATTGAATGGTGGTGCTGGCTCGAAGGGCCGAATGGCCTACTCCTGCACCTATTGTCTATTGTCCATAACCACCTTCTCAGCCGATCGAACGATTCGCTGCAGCCTCTGGATGTCGTGATCATACATGTCGTGATCATACATGTCGTGATGTTGTGATCATACATGTCGTGATCATATATGTCGTGATGTCGTGATGATACATGTCGTGATGTCGTGATCATACATGTCGTGATGTCGTGATCATACATGTCGTCATGTCGTGATCATACATGTCGTCATGTCGTGATCATATATGAGATGAGCATAATAAGATGAGTGGTTCAAAGGACTAAAAGCCAACTCATGCTCCCAGTTTTGAATGTTTCTGTGAAATAAAGGAAATAAGTTACAGCTGTTGGATAGCCAAGTCAATAACAATAATTTGTCCTTCTCACTTATTCTGTGTTCCATCCTAACTATTTTCTTCCATCTATGCAATTTGCAGTTCCTCCTAACTTTAAATGGCATCTGTAAACTTGGACATGCAATTCACTGTTCCTTGATGGAAATCATTAGAATAAATAGTGAAAATTCTCTGAGTCCCCAGGGGAATACTACTTGTCATGTCCTGCCAATCATAAAGATATTCTCTTTATCTCGACTTCCTCTCTCCTGCCTGGCAACCAATTATCAACTCATTTCACAGTTGACTCTAAATGCGTGCACTTTCATGTTTGGGAATAATCACATGAAGAATATTCGCAAATGCCACTGAAACATAGAAACATAGAAAATAGGTGCAGGAGTAGGCCATTCGGCCCTTCGAGCCTGCACCGCCATTCAATATGATCATGGCGGATCATCCAACTCAGTATCCTGTACCTATCTTCTATCCATACCCCCTGATCCCTTTAGCCACAAGGGCCACATCTAACTCCCTCTTAAATATAGCCAATGAACTGTGGCCTCAACTATATTCTGTGGCAGAGAATTCCAGAGATTCATCACTCTCTGTGTAAAAAATGTTTTTCTCATCTCAGTCCTAAAAGATTTCCCCTTTATCCTTACACTGTGACCCCTTGTTCTGGACTTCCCCAATATCGGGAACAATCTTCCTGCATCTAGCCTGTCCAACCCCTTACGAATTTTGTAAGTTTCTATAAGAACCCCCCTCAATCTTCTAAATTCTAACGAGTACAAGCCGAGTCTATCCAGTCCTTCTTCATATGAAAGTCCTGACATCCCAGGAATCAGTCTGGTGAACCTTCTCTGTACTCCCTCTGTGGCAAGAAAGTTGACATGGACCTCACTTGCAGGCATTCCCCCATCTACCATGCTGGTGACATTTACAAACACTTACCTGGACTAGAAAAAACCCACAAAGTGCTCGAATTTCAGCGGGTCAGGCGGCATCCCAGGAGAACATGGATCGGTGACGTTTCCACTTACCTAGGCTAGTCAGAATTAGCCTACTAGTTAGAAATAAATGCAGCCTGCTCTGAAGGAAATTCAACAAATGATTGAGAGGATTTGGACCAAATGTGGGCTAACGGGACTAACACAGATGGGCATCTTTGTCAGTGTGGACGTGGGGTCGAAGGGCCAGTTGCCGTGCTGTATTATTCTATGAACCTATAACACACCACATCCATGCCATCTTTTTATCCATCTATAGTAATCCCATTGGACTGCATTAGGACCATATCCTCTATGCATTGTCTACTTAAGTGTCCGTCTAAATGCCTCTTAAAATAATAGATGTCCCTGACTCCAGCATCTCTCCTGGCAGCATCATTAGGTCATATGTGATAGGAGCAGAATTAGGCTATTCGGCCCATCAAGTCTACTCCACCATTCAATCATGGCTGATCTATCTCTCCCTCCTAATCCCATTCTCCGCCTTCCCCCCCATAACCCCTCACACAAAATATCAAACATTGTGTTGAACTTACCCCTCAAATCCCCAATGTAATTCTTTCCTCTCACTTTAAGCCTTTGCGTTTTTGATTATTTTTTTACCCCTACCTTGGGAAATAGGTTTTCATCAATGATTTAGATGAAGGGATTAAAAGTAACATTAGCAAATTTGAAGATGACACGAAGCTGGGTGGCAGTGTGAACTGTGAGGAGGATGCTATGAGAATGCCGGGTGACTTGGACAGGTTGGGTGAGTGGGCAGATGCATGGCAGATGCAGTTTAATGCGGATAAATGTGAGGTTATCCACTTTGGTGGCAAAAACAGGAAGGCAGGTTAATATCTGAACAGTGTCAAGTTGGGAAAATAGGAACTACAATGAGATTTGGGAGTACTTGTTCATCAGTCACTGAAAGTAAGCTTGCAGGAACAACAGGCAGTGAAGAAAGCTAATGGCATGTTGGCCTTCATAAGAAGAGGAGTTAAGTATAGGAGCAAAGAGGTCCTTCTGCAGTTGTACAGGGCCCTGGAGTATTGTGTGCAGTTATGGTCTCCAAATTTGAGGAAGGACATTCTTGCTATTGAGGGAGTTCATCACAGGTTAATGAGATTAATTCCTGGGACTGTCATGTCGAGAGAATGGAGCGACTGGGCTTGTATACACTGGAATTTAGAAGGATGAGAGGACATCTTATTGAAACATATAAGATTATTAAGGGATTGGACACGCTAGAGGCAGGAAACGTTCCCAATGATGGGGGAGTCCTGAACCAGGGGGCCACAGTTTAAGAATAAGGGGTAGGCCATTTAGAACAGAGATGAGAAAAAACCTTTTCATCCAAAGAGTTGTGCATTTGTGGAATTCTCTGCCTCAGAAGGCAGTGGAGGCCAATTTTCTGGATGTTTTCAAGAGAGAGTTGGATACTGTAGCTCTTAAAGATAGCAAAGGGATATGGGGAGAAGGCAGGAACGGGGTACTGATTGTGGATGATCAGCCATGCTCACAGTGAATGGCGGTGCTGGCTCGAAGGGCCGAATGGCCTACTCCTGCACCTAGCAGGGGGAGATTTGATAAGAACTTATAAAATGTGAAGTGGTCTGAAACAGGGAGAAATTGTTCCCGGTGGGAGGTTGTTGAACAAAGTGCAGAGGCGAATGTGCCGGCCTCACTTACGCGACTTTTTCGGAGACGGCCGGCAAATCTTCAACGTTGAAAATTCAGCGGTGACCAGAATGACGCTAAGACTCTTTGGGCGACTGAGGAGACGACTCACGACCGTACAGGTGACACCCTGGCAACATGTCGTGGGGTGAAGCCTGTATGATCATGAGTAGCCGCCCAAAGAGTCGTACCTTGTTCTGGTCGCCACTGGATTTTCAACATGTTGAAAATTTTCGAAGACCTGCTGCGATTATAACGGGTGCCGGCAAATCGCCAAAAAAATTGCGTATGCGGGACAAGCCTATTTGTCGCAGGAAATAAGCTTTCTGATTGGAGTATCTGGAACCAGGAATCGCAGTCTAAACTAAGGGGATAGCTATTCAAAGTTAAGACGAGGGGTGCCGAATGTAGTGAATATTTAGAAATTCAATTCAGTTTATTGTCACGTGTACCGAGGTTCAGTGGAAAGCTTTTTGCTGCGTGCCAACCAGTCAGCAGAAAGACAATATATAGAAACATAGAAACATAGAAAATAGGTGCAGGAGTAGGCCATTCGGCCCTTCGAGCCTGCACCGCCATTCAATATGATCATGGCTGATCATCCAACTCAGTATTCTGTACCTGCCTTCTCTCCATACCCCCTGATCTCTTTAGCCACAAGGGCCACAACTAACTCCTTCTTAAATATAGCCAATGAACTGGCCTCAACTACCCTCTGTGGCAGAGAATTCCACAGATTCACCACTCTCTGTGTGAACATTTTTTTTCTCATCCCGGTCCTAAAAGATTTCCCCCTTATCTTTAAACTGTGACCCCTTGTCCTGGACTTCCCCAACATCGGGAACAATCTTCCTGCATCTAGCCTGTCCAACCCCTTAAGAATTTTGTAAGTTTCTATAAGATCCCCCCTCAATCTTCTAAATTCTAACTAGTACAAGCCAAGCCTATCCAGTCTTTCTTCATATGAAAGCCCTGACATCCCAGGAATCAGTCTGATGAACCTTCTCTGTACTCCCTCTAGGGCAAGAATGTCTTTCCTCAGATTAGGAGACCAAAACTGTACGCAATACTCCAGGTGTTTTCTCACCAAGACCCTGTACAACTGCAGTAGAACCTACCAGCTCCTATACTCAAATAATTTTGCTATGAATGCTAACATACCATTCACTTTCTTCACTGCCTGCTGCACCTGCATGCCTACTTTCAATGACTGGTATACCATGACACCCAGGTCTCGTTGCATCTCCCTTTTTGCTAATCGGCCACCATTCAGATAATAGTCTACTTTCCTGTTTTTGCCACCAAAGTGGATAACCTCACATTTATCCACATTATACTGCATCTGCCATGCATTTGCCCACTCCCACAGCCTATCCAAGTCACCTTGCAGTCTCCTAGCATCCTCCTCACAGCTAACACTGCCCCCCAGCTTCGTGTCATCCGAAAACTTGGAGATGTTGCATTCAATTCCCTCATCCAGATCATTAATATATATCGTAAATAGCTGGAGTCCCAGCACTGAGCCTTGCGGTACCCCACTAGTCACTGCCTGCCATTGTGAAAAGGACCCGTTTATTCCTACTCTTTGCTTCCTGTCTGCCAGCCAGTTCTCTATCCACATCAATACTGAACCCCCAATACCGTGTGCTTTAAGTTTGTATACTAATCTCTTATGTGGGATCTTGTCGAAAGCCTTCTGAAAGTCCAGATATAACACATCCACTGGTTCTCCCCTATCCACGCTATTAGTTACATCCTCGAAAATTTTATAAGATTCGTCAGACATGATTTACCTTTCGTAAATCCATGCTGACTTTGTCTAATTATGTCACCACTTTCCAAATGTGCTGCTATCCCATCTTTAATAACTGACTCTAGCAGTTTCCCCACCACTGATGTTAGACTAACTGGTCTGTAATTCCCTGTTTTCTCTCTCCCTCCCTTTTTAAAAATGTGATTTCATTCGATCCATTTACAGTGTATAGACACATGGGAAGGTAAAGCCAGCAAAGTCTGATCAAGGATAGTCCGAGGGTCACCTAAGTGGTAGATAGTTGTTCAGCACTGCTCTCTGGTTGTGGTGGGATGATTCAGTTGCCTGATAACAGCAGAGAATAAACTTCAAGTGGTTGTCCAGATGCTTCTTAAATATTGTGAGAGTCTCTTTCTCCACCATCCCTCAGGTATTGTGTTCCAGATTCCAACCATTAGGTGGATAAACCTCCCTCTAAACTTCCTATCTCTTATATATCTTCTGGTTTTAGGCACCACCATGATGGAGTCACAAATGATAGCAAGATTCCTTCCCTTTACGAAGGCATTAAGTATCTTGTAAAATCCAACAGCTTCACGATCCTTTATGCTGAATGTGGTGATGTGTGATTTCACATTTCTCATCCAAATTCTAATCCAAGACATGACTTCAGAATTAAGGGACAGAAGTTTAGGGGTAATATGAGGGGGAACTTCTTTACTCAGAGAGTGGTAGCGGTGTGGAATGAGCTTCCAGTGGAAGTGGTGGAGGCAGGTTCATTGGTATCATTTAAAAATAAATTCGATAGGCATATGGATGAGAAGGGAATGGAGGTTTATGGTATGAGTGCAGGCAGGTGGGACTAAGGGAAAAAAAGCTGTTCGGCACGGACTTGTAGGGCCGAGATGGCCTGTTTCCGTGCTGTAATTGTTATATGGTTATATGGTTATATGGGTGTAATGGATCAGCCACAGTTCCAATGTACGGGCATTGAGGGAGTCCACAGATATGGGATCAGTATGTGAGAATGGTGCTGATGCACACTTCAATAATACTTTTCAATGATAATCTATTGCCACATGTACCGAGGTACAGTGAAATGCCTTGTTTTGCATACAAGCCGGTGAAATCATACAGCAGACCTCACCTGGGCAGTAGACAAGAATCACTGTGTTTCTGGTGCCGACAGAGTTAGAACAGTTTTATCTTCTGCTTGCAGTGCTGAAGTAGTCCTGCCGCTGCACATGGATGCTGGGTCCCCCCCTCGTTTGTGATGGTCCCACTGTTGGTGCCCTTTGTTCTCGGAGGCCCACTGCCGGGTCCACCCTTCGTTTCTGACGGTTCCCCTGCTGGTGACCTTTCTTCTCGGCGGCCCACTGCCGGGTCCACCCTTAGTTCTCGGACCTCACCCCCCCCGAAGGGTCGTCCTTTCGTTCTCGATGTTACATTCTATAACTTAACTGAATGGCATGTAGGTGCAAATTGGTCTACTTTTGCTTCCATTTTTGTTGCTCTTATGATGATCATAAGGTCATAAGTGATAGAAGTCGAATTAGGCCATTTGACCCATCAAGTCTACTCCGCCATTCAATCGTGGCTAATCTATCTCTCCCTCCTAACCCTATTCTCCTGCCTTCTCCCCATAACCTCTGACAACGGTACTAATCAAGAATCTATCTATCTCCGCCTTAAATATATCCACTGACTTGGCCTCCACAGCCTTCTGTGGCAAAGAATTCCACAGATTCACCACCCTCTGCCTAAAGAAATACTCCTCATCTCCTTCCTGAAAGAACGTCCTTCAATTCTGATGATGAAGATTTCAGGAGTGAAGGAGAAAAACTGCACAATTTGCAGTTCAACTGTACCGATACTTTGAGAATCGTGAATCCTGAACACCAATAGACAGTGGTCACCCAGATTCCAGGCTGGATCTTGTGCTTAGCCGTGCATCTGCCACTCAGAATTAGTTTAGTTTAGTTTTGAGATACAGTGCGGAAACAGGCCCTTCGGCCCACCGAGTCCGTACCGACCATCGATCCCCACACACAAGCACTGTCCTACGCACACTAGGGACAATTTACAATTATACCAAGCCAATTCACCTACAAACCTGTACATCTTTGGAGTGAGGGAGGAAACCGGAGCTCCTGGAGGTCACAGGGTGAACGTACAAACTCCGTACAGACAAGCACCCGTAGTCAGGATCAAACCCGGGTCTCTGGCGCTGTAAGGCAGCAGCTTTACTGCTGCGCTACCGCGTCGCCCCAGTAATTCCCCAGTCTTGAGGACGCAATCTATTTTGCTGTCATAAAGATGAAAAAATGGAATTGCAAAGATGAATGACAATGTAATTTGAGTTTGATTTGTTTTGCATTTGGCAGGCTAACTGATTTGCTGCCAGCATCATTCTTGGGGTCGTGCATTTGAATGGGTTCAGGCTTAAGAAAAAGTTGTTCAGGGCTGAAAAAGGATCTTAAAAAATAATCGATGCTCTCAGTAATGAATGCAGGAATATGCAGATTTTAATTGAAATGACTGCTTTGGAAGGGGCTTCTACAATTGAAATGCAGATAGGTTGTGATTTTTTTTTTACAGTTTCCAGCAGGTTTCTGACATGTCTGTGCTCCACCCAGTCTTGTTTAAAAAAAGCCACATAATCCCATTTATTTCTCCCTTATCACTGGCAGGTTGCACTGGGTGGAACATGAGATGGAATGATTCTCAATTACAAGGGGGGTAGTCCATTTTAACAATGTTTTCTGTGTAAAAGCCTATGGGAAGATTACACATCATGTCTACAAAAGTTGTAGGCGGGAGCAAGGGCATGAATGGTAGTAAATTGAATTTGAATATTTGGGGGGGGGGATAAAATTGAATAGAACTGCAGGATTCCTAATTATTTACCACATCAGAGCTGAGGCAGAAAGATATAATTTCCTGCAGGCCACAGTTCAAATTGAGTCGTGGCAAAAAAAATCAATTTGAATTAATATAGCAACAATGCCCCAAAGCACTTCACAGGAGTAGGCTCAGCCAAAATATTAACAGGCAGGTACATACAGAGGTATTCAGGAAGATGATTTAGAATGTTGCCTGGGTTTCAGCAACTAAGTTACAGAGAAAGGTTGAATAAGTTAGGGCTTTATTCTTTGGAGCGCAGAAGGTTAAGGGGGGACTTGATAGAGGTCTTTAAAATGATGAGAGGGATAGACAGAGTTGACGTGGATAAGCTTTTCCCAATGAGAGTAGGGAAGATTCAAACAAGAGGGCATGACTTCAGAATTAAGGGACAGAAGTTTAGGGGTAACATGAGGGGGAACTTCTTTACTCAGAGAGTGGTAGCTGTGTGGAATGAGCTTCCAGTGGAAGTGGTGGAGGCAGGTTCGATTTTATCATTTAAAAATAAATTGGATAGGTATATGGAGGGGGCCGACTCTGGTGTCCATGCCGCTGAGGACGTCCCGCAGCCCCGACGTCGGACTTGTATCACCCCGGCGAGCGGTCCTGGACATCGGGCCGCCCGTAGCTGCAACTGCGGAGGACTTGGGGAGGCCCTGACCACGGGGAACAGTGGAGGAAGAGACTGACTTTGGTGCCTTCCCACACAGTGGGGAACTTTGATTCTGCTGTGTGGGGATGTTTTATGTCAAATTCTATAGTGTGTGTGTGTGTTCTTTATACACCCTGTCTGGCTTAATCCCTCCCTTCACCACCTCCAGTTTAAATTCCAGTTGGAATATTTTGGAGGAGCCAAGAACCAAGAACCAAGAACCAAGACGGGAAAGGAATGGAGCGTTATGGTCTGAGTGCAGGTAGATGGGACTAGGGGAAAATAAGTGCTCGGCACGGATTTGTAGGGCCGAGATGGCCTGTTTCCGTGCTGTAATTGTTATATGGTTATATGATCAAAAGCTTGGTCAGAAGAGTTACATTATAAGGACCAACTGAAAAAAAGAAAGGCAGATGAAAAAGTTTAGGGTGAAACTTTCAGAGGCGACAGCTGGTAGAACGCTACCTCACAGCACCAGAGACTCGGATTCCATCCTGACATTGGGTGCTGTTTGTGTGAAGTTTGCACGCTCACCCTGTTATTGCATTGGTTTCATTAGGGTGCTCCGACTTTGTCCCATTTCCCAAAGATGGGACGGGTCATAGTTCATAAGCGCTAGGAGCAAAATTAGGCCATTCGGCCCATCAGGTCTACTCCGCCATTCAATCATGGCTGATCCATCTCTCCCTCGTTGCTTCATTCTCCTGCCTTCTCCCTATAACCCCTGACACCCGTACTAATCAAGCACTAGGTTAATTGGCCACTGTAATTTGCCTCTAGAGTGCAAGCAGTGGATGTGACAGTGAGAAAGCATAGAATGAGTGTGAATGGGGGATCGATGGTCAGCTCAGACACGATGGGCTGAAGGGCCTGATTCCATGCTGTATCCTTCAATCATTCCACACAATTTCAACCTTGACATCTGAATGCTCAATGGTGATGGGATTAAATTGGAGCAATTAAGCACTGCTCAAAAGGCCAGACATACTAAAGGGTTATAGGATCAGATGGATTCGAAAGGTGCCAAAAGGTGAAAATGAGATTGGTTAATATTTATACATATCTATAACTCTTTGGTATAAATTATCGTTTTATCAAGATCCACGATGGACAATAGACAATAGACAATAGGTGCTGGACTAGGCCATTTGGCCCTTCGAGCCAGCACTGTCATTCAATGTGATCATGGCTGATCATCCCCAATCAGTACCCCGTTCCTGCCTTCTCCCCATATCCCCTGACTCCACAATTTTTAAGAGCCCTATCTAGCTCTCTCTTGAAAGCATCCAGAGAACTGGCCTCCACCGGCCTCTGAGGCACAGAATTCCACAGATTCACCACTCTCTTGTGAGAAAAAGTGTTTCCTCGTCTCTGTTCTAAATGGCTTACTCCTTATTCTGAAACTGTGGCCCCTGGTTCTGGACTCCCCCAACATCGGGAACATGTTTCCTGCCTCTAGCGTGTCCAAGCCCTTAACAATCTTATATGTTTCAATGAGATGCCCTCTCATCCTTCTAAATTCCAGAGTGTAAAAGCCCAGCTGCTCCATTCTCTCAGCATATGACAGTCTCGCCATCCCGGAAATTAACCTTGTAAACCCACGCTGCACTCCCTCAATAGCAAGAATGTCCTTCCTCAAATTAGGGGACCAAAACTGCACACAATACTCCAGGTGTGGTCTCACCAAGGCCATGTACAACTGCAGAAGGACTTCTTTCCTCCTATATTTGTTTCCTCTTATAATAAAGGCCAACATGCCATTCGCTTTCTTCACTGCATGCTTACCTTCATAGACTGATGTACAAGGACCCCCAGATTCTGTTGTACTTCCCCTTTTCCCAACTTGCCGCCATTTAGATAGTAATCTGCCTTCCTGTTTTTACTAACAAAGTGGATAACCTCACATTTATCCCCATGAAACTTCATCTGCCATGCATCTGCCCACTCCCCCAACCTGTCCAAGTCACCCTGCATTCCCACAGCATCCTCCTCACAGTTCACACTGCCACCCAGCTTTGTGTCATCTGCAAATTTGCTAATGTTACTTTGAATCCCGTCATCCAAATCATTGATGCATATTGTAAATAGCTGCGGTCCCAGCACCGAGCCTTGCGGTACCCCACTTGTCACTGCCTGCCATTCTGAAAGGAAAAAGGTAGTAAAGAAAGCTAAACAGAAGGAAGGCAAAATGCTGGAGTAACTCAGCCAGCCAGACAGGCAGCATCTCGGGAGAGAAGGAATAGGTGACGTTTTGGGTCGAGAAGCTTCTTCAGATTGAGAGTCATAGGAGAGGGAGACATGAAGATATGGTGGGGTATATGGCCTGTCCCACCAGCATGCGATTGCATGCGTCTAGCGCGACCAAACGTGGTGGGTTGAGGCGTACGGCCTCGCGGGGCTGGTTCTGACATCATACTCACCAATCAGCTGGGCAGGAGGCGGGACGACACGCAACGGCACTCGCTGAGCGTACGCCGTCAAGACGCTGCGTACGGCGTCAAGACGCTGCATATGACGTTGAGACGCTGCGTAAATGCCCGTCGAGGCGCTGCATACGGCCTCAATGAGGCTGCGGGCCGACAGGCCTTTGTCGCGCGGGATTTTTGGACAGTGCAAGATTTTTGGAGCCCCGCGCGATGTCGGGTCCAGCCCCGCACAACTCCGTAAGCCTCCACCGATCGAAGTGGGACCGGCCCCGCGAGGCCGTACGCCTCAAGCGACCACGTTTTGTCGCGCTAGACGCATGCTAAGGTGTGAAAACACAGATCAAGGGGACGATGATGAAGGAAAATGGGGAATTGTTCGTTGTTAGCTGAGGGGAAGGTGACAATGAGGCATACAATCAGTTAAGGGCCTGGCCCATTTAGACTATTTTTACGCGACTGCCGTAGTCGTAGCAGGTGGCGGAAAAACCGGCGACTGGGCCCCCATTCATAAAGTTTGAAATAGAATAATTACTTTAACAAAAAAAAAGAACAAAGTCAGCACCGGCGACAACCTACGTCACCTGGCGACAACCACGACAGCACCTACATCAGGAGAAGTCAAGCTACGCTCATTGGTGTCAAACCCACTGTCACCGACCGTCTCGGAAAAATGTTCAACATGTTGAAAATCCAGCAGCGACTGGAAAGACGCTACGACTCTTCGGGCGACTGAGGAGACGACTCACGACCATACAGGCGACACCTTGGCGACCATGTGGCAACAGCCTAGTCGCCTAAAAAATAGCCAAAGTGAGACAGGCCCTTAAAATGTAATTAGGACGGTGAAACTAGTTGGAGAACTAAGATGGAGGAGGGAAGGAGAGAGAGAGGGAAAGCGAGTGTCACCAAACTTCTGAATTCTCTGGAGTGGAACCCTCTCCAAGACAGACGTGAGGCTCGCCGTTTGACCTGTTTTTACAAAATGTTAAATGGTCAGCTCGACATAGACTACAAGACCTACACCAAACCCAAACCAATTAGGAGCAGACGAGGGCATTCGATCCAATTTGTGATCCCAGCTACAAAGACAGATGTGTACAGCAATTCGTTCTTCCCCCACACAATTAAAGCATGGAATAATCTCCACCCAACTATAGTTACCCAACCAGATACAACTAAATTTAAGGTAGCTCTTTCTTCCCAATAACCCTTTCTGGCTTAAGCCCTCCCTCCACCACCTCCAGTTTAAATTCCATTTGGAATATTTTGGAGGACCAAGAAACCAAGAACCAAGAACCAAGAAAGGAAGGGTAAATGAAGTTAGAGAAAACAATATTCTACCGTTGGGCTGTTAGCTGCTCAAGTGAAATATGAGTTGCTGTTCCTCCAATTTGCATTGGGCCTCACTCTGATAGTGGACAGGAATGTTTCAGTCTGAAGAAGGTTTTCGATCCGAAATGTCACCCATTCCTTCTCTCCAGACATGCTGCCTGACCCGCTGAGTTACGCCTACATTTTGTGTCTATCTTCGGAGCAAACCAGCATCTGCAGTTCCTTCCCACACTAGACAGAAGACATTTTTTTTTCAAATGGATATTCTCCATGTTTCCTTCATGTTAATCTAAAGTAATTTATATTAAATTATTTCACACCTGGATGAACATTCCCACATTGGATTATGCCTGCATGCTACCCATCGCAATAACGCATTCTCTCTGGATTGTCCAAAGAACCAATTTGCATCCACTCAAAACCATGAGGCAGCAACTTGCAAAGTGTTCTCCATGAATTAGACAGCCACACAAACATTTGCAACCTGTTGTTAAATTGTTTTAAATTGTAGGCCAAATGTTGAAATACATCATGTAAGCTATTTATTATCGTGGCCATTTATATGCGATTGTACATGTCAAATTGTCTTCTGATACTGAACATTCACCCACTGTTTTGTTAAGATATTTTTTGAATGCCTCTCATTGTTCCATATGAACATTTGAAGAATGGCTTTGGACATCATTTTAATTTCCTTTTTCTGTGTATTTTTGTTTTATCTTTCTTTTCCATAAGCCAAGGAAAACAAAATTATTGGATATAGGAGATATCAGTTTGCTCGTCTTTCGTGAGACTGGAAAGTGGTACATGAATAGAATACTACTGCAGAGAGGAATAAGATCATTCAAATTCTTGCAAGGATGTTCAACAGAAACAATTAATACACAAGACCCAAAGAGTTGCTGGAAACTTTGGTAAAAAAAACCAAAGTGGAGAAACTCAGTGGGATTTGGGTCAGGCAGCATCTGTGGAGAGAAATGGACAGATGACATTTTGGGTCAGAACCCTTCTGCAGACTGATGGAGGAGAGCGGAGGTTGCTGGTAGAAAGAGGTGAGGCGGTGGCAAGAACTAGCAAGTGACAAGTGGAAGATAGACACCAAAAGCTGGACTAACTCAGCGCGTCAGGCAGCATCTACAGACCAGTTAGTCTAACATCGGTAGTGGGGAAACTGCTAGAGTCAGTTATTAAAGATGGGATAGCAGCACATTTGGAAAGTGGTGAAATCATTGGACAAAGTCAGCATGGATTTACGAAAGGTAAATCATGTCTGACGAATCTTATAGAATTTTTCGAGGATGTAACTAGTAGCGTGAATAGGGGAGAACCAGTGGATGTGGTGTATCTGGACTACCAGAAGGCTTTCGACAAGGTCCCACAAAAGAGATTAGTATACAAACTTAAAGTACACGGTATTGGGGGTTCAGTATTGATGTGGATAGAGAACTGGCTGGCAAACAGGAAGCAAAGAGTAGGAGTAAACGGGTCCTTTTCACAATGGCAGGCAGTGACTAGTGGGGTACCGCAAGGCTCAGTGCTGGGACCCCAGCTATTTATAATATATATTAATGATCTGTATGAGGGAATTGAAGGCAATATCTCCAAGTTTGCGGATGACACTAAGCTGGGGGGGCAGTGTTAACTGTGAGGAGGATGCTAGGAGACTGCAAGGTGACTTGGATAGGCTGGGTGAATGGGCAAATGTTTGGCAGATGCAGTATAATGTGGATAAATGTGAGGTTATCCATTTTGGTGGCAAAAACAGGAAAGCAGACTATTATCTCAATGGTGGCCGACTAGGAAAAGGGGAGATGCAGCGAGACCTGGGTGTCATGGTACACCAGTCATTGAAAGTAGGCATGCAGGTGCAGCAGGCAGTGAAGAAAGCGAATGGTATGTTAGCTTTCATAGCAAAAGGATTTGAGTATAGGAGCAGGGAGGTTCTACTGCAGTTGTACAGGGTCTTGGTGAGACCACACCTGGAGTATTGCGTACAGGTTTGGTCTCCAAATCTGAGGAAGGACATTATTGCCATAGAGGGAGTGCAGAGAAGGTTCACCAGACTGATTCCTAGGATGTCAGGACTGTCTTATGAAGAAAGACTGGATAGACTTGGTTTATACTCTCTAGAATTTAGGAGATTGAGAGGGAATCTTATAGAAACTTACAAAATTCTTAAGGGGTTGGACAGGCTAGATGCAGGAGGATTGCTCCCGATGTTGGGGAAGTCCAGAACAAGGGGTCACAGCTTAAGGATAAGGGGGAAATCCTTTAAAACCGAGATGAGAAGAACTTTTTTCACACAGAGAGTGGTGAATCTCTGGAACTCTCTGCTGCAGAGGGTAGTCGAGGCCAGTTCATTGGCTATATTTAAGAGGGAGTTAGATGTGGCCCTTGTGGCTGAGGGGATCAGAGGGTCTGGAGAGAAGGCAGGTACGGGATACTGAGTTGGATGATCAGCCATGATCATATTGAATGGCGGTGCAGGCTCGAAGGGCCGAATGGCCTACTCCTGCACCTATTTTCTATGTTTCTATCTCTGGAGAAAAGGAATAAGGGCCTTGACCTGAAACGCCACCTATTCCTTTCCTCCAGAGATGCTGCCTGACCTGCTGAGTTAGTCCAGCTTTTTGTGTGTATCTTTGGTTTAAACCAGCATCTACAGTTCCTTCCTACACAATTGATAAGTAGGTTTGGGTGGGGAGGATTTGATTGCCATTAATACAGATATTTTGTTGGACAGTGTAGAATGAGTAATTATGTGGATCTAATCGAAATATCATCTCTATTTCTTCCTGTCTCTGTATTGTATTCTGTCCTTTCTCTTTGAGTCTCTACTTTCCACTCTGTGTTTTTCTTGGCATTCTCTCTTTGTTTATGTCCTTCCAATTGGAATTACCTGTTGGGCTGCAATCATGGCGTTTAACCTGGAGCAGAACCGGTCTAACTGTTGCAGTGATCAGGTAAAGTGGACACGAGGACGCTATCTTCTGCTAGGGACCTTGCTTAAGCTTGAGGCGATCACTAGACCGTGGGACCCGTTGGTTGGGTGAGACAGCATCTATGGAGCGAAGGAAATAGGCAACGTTTCGGGCCGAAAATCCTCGTCAGACTCACTTAAACTCTATTAATGTTTGCAGGCAATGCATATAAAACAAAGCTTAAATGCTCATTTGCAGATTATCCAACCTGGTATCGTAATTAAGATTTCTCAGTGACCCCAGTAAGAGGGCGGAACGGTGGAGCAGCGGTAGAGTTGCGGCCTTACAGCGCTTGCAGTGCCAGAGACCCGGGTTCCATTCCGGCTACGGGTGCCGTTCTGTATGGAGTTTGTACGTTCTCCCCGTGACTACGTGATCTCCAAGGTTTTCAGTTTCCTCCCATTCTCCAAAGACGTACAGGTTTGTAGGATAATTGGCTTGGGTTTGTACACTTGGCGTAAGTGTAAATTGTCCCTGGTGTGTGTGGGCTCATGTTAACCTGCTGGTCAGTGGGACGAAGGGCCTGTTTCCCCGCTGTATCTGGAAACTAAACCAGAAGGTTTTATGAATTCGGATAACAAGCATCAAGGATTCTTTGGAACTGCTATTCTTCTTATTTTATTCAGAAGCCTGTGACGGCTGCTCGGTGATGCCGCTGCGAGTATATTTTGGATTGCAGTGCTGAATAATTAAGGTGGGGGCTGGCTTTCAAAAGACTGATGCGATGCGCATTATGTATTTATATATGGAGACGAGATGACAAGCTATTTGGGCCAATTAATATTACATGAATGCTGCAACAGCAAAACAGAGTCAACTAATTTCAGAAACAACCTTCAAGTACATCTAGGGAACAATGGAACCACAGGATGCCATTCCACTTCTCAAGACTTACCTGCCATTCAATTAGATCGCAACTGGTTTGCACTGTGTGCTCATCTGTATCTCCAGGCAGTGACGAAATTGGGAAGGTGGGGCTTCCGGGAGCCATGTCATGTTATGGAGTGGAGGTTGGTGTAAAGAGCAGAGATGGAGTTGATAGGTCTCACTGAAGAAAGGACCCCCTCTCTCAACTTTCATTCGTGATTGCAATAGTCTCATCATTCTGATCCACGCTCAGGGCTCGGAGGGCAGAGCTGTAGGGTTTCAGCTCCCACCACAAATAGTTATGGTTTCTGTGTATATTTTCAATCTCGCCTCATTTTTAATGGAGGAAAATATACCTAAGAAAGACACAAAGTGCTGGAATAACTTGAAAGTCAGTGGGGCGGACAGCATCCCTGGGGAACATGGATAGGTGACATCGTCAATCAGCACCTGAGATGCCACCTATCTATGTTCTCCGGAGATAAACAAAAAATGCTGGAGTAACTCAATGGGTCAGGCAGCGTCTCTGGAGAAAAGAAAGTAAGTGACATTTTTTGTCATAAGGCAGGCAGACTGAAGGTAGAGGTGGGTGGGGGAAGGAGCATGGATTCGAGAAAAGGCCAGAACAAATCAGTGCCGGTATCTCCAGAACCAGGGGCCACAGTTTAAGAATAAGGAGTTCCAGAACCAGGGGCCACAGTTTAAGAATAAGGAGTAAGCCATTTAGAACGGAGACGAGGAAACACTTTTTCTCACAGAGAGTGGTGAGTGTGGAATTCTCTGCCTCAGAGGGTGGTGGAGGCGGGTTCTCTGGATGCTTTCAAGAGAGAGCTAGTAGATAGGGCTCTTAAAAATAGCGGAGTCAGGGGATATGGGGAGAAGGTAGGAATGGGGTACTGATTGGGCTGATCAGCCATGATCACATTGAATGGCGGTGCTGGCTCGAAGGGCCAAATGGCACCTATTGTCTATTGTCCAGAGATGCTGCCTGACCCGCTGAGTTACTCCAGCAATTTCTGTGTGTGTTTTTTTTTGTGTAAATCAGCATCTGCAGTTCCTTGTGCATCTACATATTTCTAGATTGTTCTAAACCAATGCAGTTTGTTGTTTCGGTGTCTGAAGAAGGGTCTCGACCCGAAAAGTTACCCATTCCTTCTCTCCAGAGTTGCTGCCTGTCCCGCTGACTTACTCCAGCATTTTTGAGTCTATCTGCAGTTTCTTGTTTCTCAGGTTACTGGTTGAAGCCCTGAATATGAATTTAAATGTGTGGCAAGACACCTTTGTCGACATTCTCAGGTTGTGAGTGGAACAATGCCATTTTGAATATGCATGAGGGAGAAGTGAATCACTTCCCTCCGACCGACCGACTGATTTTTGTTGACAGCACAGAGAGCATTTGCAATAATGTTTGCGAGTCCAACGCATCACCGGTTCCACGCTCCCCTCCATTGAGTCTGTCCAAAGCAAGCGCTGTCTGTGGAGGGCGCTCAGCATCACCAAGGACTGCTCTCACCCCAACCATGGACTGTTTACCCTCCTACCATCCGGGAGGCGCTACAGGTCTCTCCGTTGCCGAACCAGCAGGTCGAGGAACAGCTTCTTTCCGGCCGCTGTCACTCTACTAAACAACGTACCTCGGTGACTGCCAATCACCCCCCCCCCCCCCCCCCGGACACTTATTATTATTATTTTTTTTTAATTCAAATCGTTTGCTATGTCGCTCTTCAAGGGAGATGCTAAATGCATTTCGTTGTCTCTGTACTGTACACTGACAATGACAATTAAAATTGAATCTGAATCTGAGTGAGAGAGATGAGGTACGAGGGTTAAAGTTGGGAGGCACTGAATGTGTCAATAAAGGAGAAACAAAGAGTAAAGGCTTTTAAAGACTATGCCTGCATTAAAACAAAATATTTGTTTTGCAAGCCTAGTCATGAATTTAGCATTCTAAGTGGCAGCCGTAGCTCAGTTGGTACCTTTGAACCTGTTTCTTCAAATCCCCCTCCACAGTACAAAATCCAAAGCTGATGCCTCACTGTTGGAAGCAAAGATCATATGATCTTTGGTTGAAAGTGCGATCATTCAGATGAAAGATTAAATCGAGGCTGGCTCTCTCAGGTGGATTTAGACCTTGCATCTTCATCAGAATTGCTGGCGAATTTGATTTTAGTTTTCAGTTTTAGAGTTACAGTGCGGAAACAGGGCCTTCGGCCCACCGAGTCTGCGCCAGCCAGCTTTCCCCGTCTCCTTACACTATCCTACGCACACTAGGGACAATTTACAATTTTACCGAAGCCAGTTAACCTACAAACCTGTACGTCTTTGGTGTGTGGGAGGAAACCGGAGCACCCGGAGAAAACCCACGCAGGTCACGGGGAGAACGTGCAAACTCCGTACAGACAGCACCCAACCCACAGTGAGGATCAAGCCCAGGTCTCTGGCACTGCAAGGCAGCAGCTGTTCTGCTGCACCACCATGCCGCCCTTATGGTCACTATTATCCCCCATTTAAAAAATTTGCAACACATTATTTACAGAGTTGATGTGGACAAGCTTTTCCCTTTGAGAATAGGGAAGATTCAAACGAGAGGACATGACTTCAGAATTAAGGGACAGAAGTTTAGGGGTAATATGAGGGGGAACTTCTTTACTCAGAGAGTGGTAGCGGTGTGGAATGAGCTTCCAGTGGAAGTGGTGGAGGCAGGTTCATTGGTATAATTTAAAAATAAATTGGATAGGCATATGGATGAGAAGGAAATCGAGGGTTATGGTATGAGTGCAGGCAGGTGGGACTAAGGGAAAAAAGTTGTTCGGCTCGGACTTGTAGGGCCGAGATGGCCTGTTTCTGTGCTGTAATTGTTATATGGTTATATGGTTATTATCTGGACATTAATATATTCTACTTATGGGAGTGTGCTGTCCATAAATTGCAGGCTCTATATGTCCATATATTTGCTATATTTAAGAGGGAGTTAGATGTGGCCCTTGTGGCTAAAGGGATCAGGGGGTATGGAGAAAAGGCAGGTACGGGATACTGAGTTGGATGATCAGCCATGATCATGTTGAATGGCGGTGCAGGCTCGAAGGGCCGAATGGCCTACTCCTGCACTTATTTTCTATGTTTCTATATCATACATACAAACTTATCCATTTCATCCTTTCCTTGAAAAGCACTTTGGGAGTTCTTGCAAGTGTTATATACATACAAGTTAGTCTTTCACCCAGAGGAGGGGAATCAAGAACTTCGAGGACATAAGATTAATTTGAGAGAAGATAGATTTAATGGGAACTTGAAGGGCAACTTTTTAAACCAGAAGGTGGTGGGTATATGGAACGAGCCGTCAGAGGAGGTAGTTGAGGCAGGTAATATAGCAAAAGCTAAAAGGCATTTGGCAGGTAAATGGATAGGAAATATTTAAAGGAATATGAGGGAAATGTGGGAACATGTGACTAGTGTAGATGGGGTATCTTGGTTGGCATGGGCAGGTTGTGCTGTAATGTCTGTTTCTGTGCTCTATGCATAGAAACATAGAAACATAGAAAATAGGTGTAGGAGTAGGCCATTCGGCCCTTCGAGCCTGCACCGCCATTCGATATGATCATGGCTGATCATCCAACTCAGTATCCCATCGCTGCCTTCTCTCCATACCCCCTGATCCCTTTAGCCACAAGGGCCACATCTAACTCCCTCTTAAATATAGCCAATGAACTGGCCTCAACTACGTTCTGTGGCAGAGAATTCCACAGATTCACCACTCTCTGTGTAAAAAATGATTTTCTCATCTCGGTCCTAAAATACTTCCCCCTTATCCTTAAACTGTGACCCCTAGTTCTGGACTTCGTCAACATCGGGAATAATCTTCCTGCATCTAGCCTGTTCAACCCCTTAAGAATTTTGTAAGTTTCTAAGTTTCTATAAGAAACACTTATGCCTCTTATGCTATAAGAAACTTCTATAATGCCTCTTAGTATTATGTAATCAAGAGTCAAGTCAAGTCAAGAGTTTATTATCCCAGATAGGACAATGAAATTCTTGATAGGAAGGAACTGCAGATGCTGGTTTACACCAAAATGCTGGAGTAACTCAGCGGGACAGGCAGCATCTCTGGAGAGAAGGAATGGGTGACATTTCTCGACCTGAAACATCCTCTCGGTATTATCGTTGGATTTGCTTCAAGAAGTTGTGATTGTTGTGTAAATGGATGTGATGATCCTGACCACAGGTACTTGGCTCTACAGGGTTTGTATGTTCTCCCCATGACCAGCCTGGGTTTTCTCCGAGATCTTCGGTTTCCTCCCACACTCCAAAGACGTAAAGGTTTGCAGGTTCATTGGCTTGGTATCAATGCAAACAAAAATTGTCCCCAGTGTGTGTAGGGTAGTGTTAATGTTCGGGAGTGCTGGTTGGCACGGACTCGGTGGGCCGAAGGGCCTGTTTCCGCACTGTATCGCTAGACTAAACTAAACTGAAACTAAATAAGTATGGTCAAGGTGTTTAAGAAGGAACTGCAGATGCTGGAAAATCGAAGGTACACAAAAAATGCTGGAGAAACTCAGTGGGTGCAGCAGCATCTATGGAGCGAAGGAAATAGGTCACGTTTCGGGCCGAAACCCTTCTTCAGACTGATGGGGGGTGGGAGTAGAAGGAAGGAAAAAGGGAGGAGGAGGAGCCCGAGGGCGGGGGCATGGGAGGAGACAGCTCGAGGGTTAAGGAAGGGGAGGAGACAGCAAGGGTTAGCAAAATTGGGAGAATTCAATGTTCATGCCCGCCGGACGCAGGCTACCCAGGCGGAATATGAGGTGCTGTTCCTCCAATTTCCGGTGTTGCTCACTCTGGCAATGGAGGAGACCCAGGACAGAGAGGTCGGATTGGGAATGGGAGGGGGAGTTGAAGTGCTGAGCCACCGGGAGTTCAGGTAGGTTCTTGCGGACTGAGCGGAGGTGTTCGGCGAAACGATCGCCCAACCTCCGCATGGTCTCACCGATGTAAATCAGCTGGCATCTAGAGCAGCGGATGCGGTAGATGAGGTTGGAGGAGATACAGGTGAACCTTTGTCGCACCTGGAACGACTGCTTGGGTCCTTGAATGGAGTCGAGGGGGGAGGTGAAGGGACAGGTGTTTGCATTTCTTGCGGTTGCATGGTCAAGGACCTGCTCCTGATCACACTTGAGGATAGATTTGTTACTCCTTGTGGACAAATTTAGGGAGCAGCCACGGGTGTTTAAGGTGTAAATTGTTAATGTTAACCTTACCTTAAGCAATTTAATTACTTCAGTACTTTCTTATGGGTTTCCGCATGAAGCAATTCACGGGAGATTACATAATAAAGAACAAAATCTACCTTGCATCTGGGAACTGCATCTCACATAGGATATTAACAGCCAGCTTCTTTACACCTTCACAGCATCAAACAGCTCAAAGGTAAGGCATATTGTTCTCCACAGGCATCCCCCAACAAGGTATGAGCGAGCATAATTGAATAATGTGTTATAATGTTGCTCTCGGTTTCTCTGAAGAATTGGAGGGATTTCATTTTATCATTAAAGCTCTTTGCCATTAAAGCGATTTGAGACTTACTGATGCAAACCTTTTATGCTCGGCTCGAAATATATTTTCCCACATGCCCCACCCTTTACTTTGAAGTCCAGGGCTATTTCTTATTTCAAAGTAATTACACTTTGAAGTGAGGAATGTTCATAATCCATGTCCGCAGAGGATTCATTGATTGCGTGTATTATTTGGGCAAGATATGGAAACTATGAGAGAAAGGATGAATTGGGAGGGAAGGAATCGATGGTGAGCACTAAATCAGAAGTACACTTGTGTAGGGAAGAATGCTGGTTTTCACCGAAGATAGGCACAAAATGCTGGAGTAACTCAGCGGGACAGGCTGCATCTCTGGAGAGAAAGAATGGGTGATGTTTGAGATGGAAGTAAGATCTCTATCCTATTTTATTTTTAACAATAGGTGCAGGAGTAGGCCATTCGGCCCTTTGAGCTAGCACCGCCATTCACTGTGATCATGGCTGATCATCCACATTCAGTACACCGTTCCTGCCTTCTCACCATATCCCCTGACTCCGCTATCTTTAAGAGCTCTACCTAACTCTGAGGGAGTGCTATTGAGGGAGTGTAGCGTAGGTTCATAAGGTTAATGAGGGGACTGTTATATGATGAGAGAATGGAGCGGCTGGGCTTGTATACTCTGGAATTTAGAAGGATGAGAGGTTATCTTATTGAAACATATAAGATTAATAAGGGTTTGGACACGCTGGAGGCAGGAAACATGTTCCCGATGTTGGGGGAGTCCAGAACCAGGGCCACAGTTTAAGGATAAGGGATAAAAACGGGTTTAGGATAAGCGTTTAGAACGGAGATGAGGAACACTTTTTCACACAGAGTTGTGAGTCTGTGGAATTCTCTGCCTCAGAGGCCAGTTCTCTAGATACTTTCAAGAGAGAGCTTCATAGGGCTCTTAAAGATAGCGTAATCAGGGGATATGGGGAGAAGGCAGGG
The DNA here is from genome assembly GCF_028641065.1 of Leucoraja erinaceus. Classification (NCBI taxonomy): domain Eukaryota; kingdom Metazoa; phylum Chordata; class Chondrichthyes; order Rajiformes; family Rajidae; genus Leucoraja; species Leucoraja erinaceus. Next base: position 3,903,863 of record NC_073382.1, read on the forward strand.
ATGGGATACTGATGGTGGATGATCAGCCATGATCACATTGAATGGTGGTGCTGGCTCGAAGGGCCGAATGGCCTACTCCTGCACCTATTGTCTATTGTCTATTGAATGCATCCAGAGAATTGGCCTCCACTGCCTTCTGAGGTAGAGAATTCCACACATTCACAACTCACTGGGTGAAAAAGATTTTCCTCATCTCCGTTCTAAATGGTCTACCCCTTATTCTTAAACTGTGGCCCCTGGTTCTGGACTCCCCGAACATGTTTCCTGCCTATAGCATGTCGGAAACATCATCCATTCCTTCTCTCTAGAGATGCTGCCTGTCCCGCTGAGTTACTCCAGTATTTTGAGTCTTCGGGAATATTCTTATTACTTTGATCCTTGTAGATTGGCGAAGCATATGTATGCTGGTAATGTGCCTCGGGGGCAAAAATATCGTCTTGTATTTATTGATATCACTGAAGACTTTACCTCTGAAGATATTAGTTTATTTAGTTTAATTTATTGTCACATGTACTGAGGTACAGTGAAAAGCTTTTAACCATATATAACCATTGAACAATTACAGCACGGAAACAGGCCATCTCGGCCCTACAAGTCCGTGCCGAACAACTTTTTTTTCCCCTTAGTCCCACCTGCCTGCACTCATACCATAACCCTCCATTCCCTTCTCATCCATATGCCTATCCAATTTATTTTTAAATGATACCAATGAACCTGCCTCCACCACTTCCACTGGAAGCTCATTCCACACCGCTACCACTCTCTGAGTAAAGAAGTTCTTCCTCATATTACCCCTAAACTTCTGTCCCTTAATTCTGAAGTCATGTCCTCTTGTTTGAATCTTCCCTATTCTCAAAGGGAAAAGCTTGTCCACATCAATTCTGTCTATCCCTCTCATCATTTTAAAGACCTCTATCAAGTCCCCCCTTAACCTTCTGCGCTCCAGAGAATAAAGACCTAACTTATTCAACCTATCTCTGTAACTTAGTTGTTGAAACCCAGGCAACATTCTAGTAAATCTCCTCTGTACTCTCTCTATTTTGTTGACATCCTTCCTATAATTGGGCGACCAAAATTGTACACCATACTCCAGATTTGTCTCACCAATGCCTTGTACAATTTTAACATTACATCCCAGCTTCTATACTCAATGCTCTGATTTATAAAGGCTAGCATACCAAAAGCTTTCTTTACCACCCTATCTATATGAGATTCCACCTTCAAGGAACTATGCACGGTTATACCCAAATCCCTCTGTTCAACTGTATTCTTCAATTCCCTACCATTTACCATGTAAATGTAAATGTTTTGTTGCCTGCTAACCAGTCAGCGGAGAACGGAGACGAGGAAACACTTTTTCTCAAAGAGAGTGGTGAGTGTGCAATTCTCTGCCTCAGAGCGCGGTGGAGGCAGGTTCTCTGGATGCTTTCAAGAGAGAGCTAGACAGGGGATATGGGGGGAGAAGGCAGGAACGGGGTACTGATTGTGGATGATCAGCCATGATCACATTGAATGGTGGTGCTGACTCGAAAGGCCGAATGGCCTACTCCTGCACCTATTGTCTATTGAAAAACAATACATGATTACAATTGAGCCATTTAATGTGTATATATACATGATAAGGGAATGACGTTTAGTGCAAGGTACAGCCAGCAAATTCCGAACAAGGAATTCCCACATTTAGACTCAGCACCATGGGTGCCAGAGCCTTCAGTTGCTCTGCCCCACGTCTCTGGAACACTCTCCCACCTCCCATCCGTCACCTGGACACTATCGATCAATTCAAATCACAGCTCAAAACACCCTGTTTAGATTAGCATACCCGACATAACTTCCACCATGTTCACCCTGATTTTAATGACTTAAAATGTTTTGTGTATTTTTTTTTGTTTTTTGTTTTTTGTTTTTAATCAACTTGATTTTAATATTGATAAATGTATTGTGATTTTATGTCCTGTAAGGTGTCCTTGGGTGTCCAGAAAGGCGCCAGCAAATAAAATGCATTATTATTATTATTATTATTATTATTATTATTATAGTGCGAGGGTCACAAATGAGGTAGATAGTAGTTCAGGATTGTTGCAAAGTTAGGATGATGCTAATTGCTACTTCTACAGATGCTAGTTAGGATGCTAAGATGTTCACACGCTGCATTGACTTTACAGTAAAGTGTTTGTTGTAACAGTTGGGTGAATAAGCTGCACCCTTTTCCAAATTTCTGCTTTTGTTTAAGTTTTAGGTAAATACCTTTCTTTGTTTTAAATCCTATATAACTTTTCCTCTATAAGCTTAGCATAAACAATCCAACAAAGTCAAGTTAATTCCATTAATTCAAGTGAAACTTTGTTAAATATAAACACACCAAAAAGTATATGTTGCATTCTATGAGGCCTACTCCTCTCCTGTATCTCGCACCCTGTCCCACTTGGGGAACCTGAATGGAAACCTCTGGAGACTTTGTGCCCCATCCAGAGGTTCCCGGAGGTTTTTGCCAGTCTCCCTACCTGCTTCCACTACCTGCAACCTCCGGCAACCACCTGCAACCTCTGGGAACCGCACGGAAACCTTGGGTGGGGCGCAAAGTCTCCAGAGGTTTCCGTTCAGGTTTCAGAAGTGGGACAGGGGCAGCTCCCCGTAAGGTACACACATACACCAGTCTTCACAGTAATCCCTTGCCATTTTTTTTCATTCCTCTCCTAATCACCTTTGCGGGCCAACATTTTAGACAGAAATCACTGATCAGCGCTCGGGAGAAAGGTCCTTCTGCTCACCAAAAGTCACTCAGCTTCTCTGTGACTGCGACACTGATTGCAATTGGTTTGTACAGAGGAAAATCAGGTGTGACCAAGAATGGCTAGGTAAGCTGTCTCGGGACAATGTACACTTCCACCAAGCCAATTAACCTACAAACCTGTACATTGTGCCCGCAACCACGTGGGATTTCTTCCGAGATCTTCTGTTTCGTTCCCACACTCCAAAGACGTACAGGTTTGTAGGTTAATTGGCTTGGTGTAAGTGTACATTGTCTCTAGTGTGTGTGTGGAATAGTGTTCATGTGCGGGGATTGCTGGTTGGCGCAGACTCAGTGGGCCGAAGTGCCTAAACTAAACTAAAGTAGCACACTGGAGCAGCTAGATGAATCACTGCCTCACACGTACAGGGATACGAGTTCATTTCTGACCTCTGCTTCCGATTGTGCAGAGTCCACATTTTCTCCCTGTATGCACATGCTTTTATTGCCACTCCAGTTCCCTCCCACTCCTCTGGGCCTCCACTTGCTGGAGCTTAGAAGGATGAGGAAGAGGGAGGAGGGGGGGGGGGGGGAGATGATCTAATTGAAACTTACCGAATAATGAAAGGCCTGGATAGAGTGGATGTGGAGAGGATGTTTCCACCAGTGGGAGGGTCTATACACTGTGCAGACAGCAGCTGCAGTCAGGATCGAATGTGGGTCTCTGGCGATGTAAGGCAGCAACTCTACCGCTGTGCCACCCCATGTCCATCAGTACCATTAAAACTAACACTGAAGTTTGAAACATGGTCTTAATAAGTCCCTGTTTTACCCGGCAGAACAGTAGATCAGTCTGCTTTAAGATTTCTGCTGCTCCTCAGATGAGCACCAGTAACTACAGGGAGCTGGATGATTTATTTGCCTTTGTAAATTTCCTCGCCTTGCTCACTCACGCTGAAGCACCTGGCTTGATAATAACACCTCCACAATGTGTCAAGAATCACAAGTCCTCAGGGGAGCATTTCTGGCCCAGCAGTCTTTGGATGAGAGATAGACACGAAATGCTGGAGTAACTCAGCGGGAGGGGCAGCATCTCTGGATAGAAGGAATGGGCGACGTTTCGGGTCGAGACCCTTCTTCGCAGATGCTGCCTGTCCCGCAGAGTTACTCCGGCATTTTGTGTCTATCTTCGGTGTAAACCAGTAACTGCAGTTCATATGCTGAGAGAATGGAGCGGCTGGGTTTGTACACTCTGGAGTTTAGAAGGATGAGAGGGCATCTTATTGAAACATAGAAGATTGTTAAGGGTTCGGACACGCCAGAGGCAGGAAACATGTTCCCAATGTTGGGCGAGTCCAGAACCAGAGGCCACAGTTTAAGAATAAGGGGTAAGCCATTTAGAACAGAGACAAGGAAACACTTTTTCTCAAGAGAGTTGTGAGTCTGTGGAATTCTCTGCCTCAGAGGGCGGTGGAGGCCAGTTCTCTGAATACTTTCAAGAGAGAGCTAGATAGGGCTCTTAAAAACATAGAAACATAGAAAATAGGCGCAGGAGTAGGCCATTCGGCCCTTCGAGCCTGCACCACCATTCAATATGATCATGGCTGATCATCCAACTCAGTATCCTGTACCTGCCTTCTCTCCATACCCCTTGATCTCTTTAGCCACAAGGGCCATATCTAACTCCCTCTTAAATATAGCCAATGAACTGGCCTCAACTACCTTCTGTGGAAGAGAATTCCAGAGATTCACCATTCTCTGTGTGAAAAATGTTTTCCTCATCTCGGTCCTAAATGTTTTCCCCCTTATCCTTAAACTGTGACCCCTTGTTCTGGACTTCCCCAACATCGGGAACAATCTTCCTGCATCTAGCCTGTCCAACCCCTTAAGAATTTTGTAAGTTTCTATAAGATTCCCCCCCTAATCTTCTAAATTCTAGCGAGTACAAGCCGCGTCTATCCATTCTTTCTTCATATGAAAGTCCTGACATCTCAGGAATCACTTAAATATAGCGGAGATAGGGAATATGAGGAGAAGGCAGGAACGGGGTACTGATTGGGGATGATCAGCCATGATCACATTGAATGGCGGTGCTGGCTCGAAGGGCTGAATGGCCTACTCCTGCACCTATTGTCTATTGTCTATTGTCTATTCCTACCCATTTTGTCTGCTCCACTGTGAAATCTCCTCAAGGTCCTCAAGGTGTGCTGTCTTTGGCTGGATGTGAGTGAACCAAATCTCACCTGACTGAGGGAGCGGTGCACTGACACAGGTGCCGTTTTTTTAAGGGTAAGAAGTCATGCCAACAGAGTCATTGAGTGAAGCAGCATGGAAACAACCCAGCAACATGCAGGCTGACAGTAGGCTAGGAGTGCGATTCAGATTTCCAGCATACTTGCCCCCAAATTGACTCCAGCGTCCCTATAGTTTGGGTGTTGCCACTAGCTTGGATCGAGCAGATGTGGAGAGGATGTTTCCACTAGTGGGAGAGTCCAGAGCCTGAGGCCATTGCCTCAGAATTAAAGGACGTTCTCTTAGGAAGGAAATAAGGAATTTCTTTAGTCAGTGGGTGGTGAATCTGTGGAATTCATTTCATTGCCACAGAAGGCTCTGGAGGCCAAGTCAATGGATATTTTTAAGGCAGAAATAGACAGATTCTTGATTAGTACAGGTGTCAGGGGGTAGGGAGAGAAGGCTGAAGATTGTGGTTAAGTGGGAAAGATAGATCAGCTATGATTGAATGGGGGAGTAGAATGGATGGGCTAAATGGCCTAATTTGGTTCCTATCACTTATGAACTTATGGTAGATACAAAATGCTGGAGAAACTCAGCGGGTGAGGCAGCATCTATTGAGAGAAGGAATAGGCGACGTTTCGGGTCTTGACCCGAAACGTCGCCTATTCCTTCTCTCCGTGGATGCTGCCTCACCCGCTGAGTTTCTCCAGCATTTTGTATCTACCTTTGATTTTACCAGCATCTGCAGTTCTTTCGTAAACTTATGAACATATGTTCACAAGAGGATAATTTGGACTTAAGGGACGAGTTATTTTCCTCACAACTAATATTGATTAAGGACTCCTTTTCGCCAGAGATGCTGCCTGACCCACTGAGATATTTGAGCATTTTCTGTCTATCTTTGATTAAGGACTGTTGGGTTATGTAAATCTACATTGAAATAGTGGGTGAAGAGATTTATTAAGACTGGTTCTCAACAAGTCAAATGCATCAAAAAGACAGATTACTTTTACAATACATATACTACTGCTATCCAAATGAAAAATGAGTAAGCTTTTATTACTGGCTGCAACCACTGACCAGAAGAAAAATGGTTACTAAAGGGCCTGTCCCACTTGGGTGACCTAATCCGCGAGTTCTGGCGAGTTTGCCCTCGAATCATACTCGCTGCTTGGTCGACGCGAGGTTGTAGGAGGTCTTCGTAACTCTCCTTCATGCTCGAGAATGGTCTCCGCGTACTCGAGGCCTCAGCTAGGTTGCGGCGTTTTTTTCTATATGTTAAAAAATGCCCACGAATGAAAAAAGGTCGCCATTGGAAAAAAATCGATACTTTTTTACTCGTAGATTTAGTCATAGTAGGTCGGCATGTTAGTCGTAGGTAATCGCGGGTAGTCGAAGGTAGTCAAAGATAGTCTACATCATAGTCGAAGGGAGGTTGAAGGGAGGTTAAAGGAGATCGAAAGAGGTCATCTTCACTCTCAATCTATTTGGTGTCCAATTTTCCCGAAGTTAGTCCTAGCTAGTCGTAGCTAGTCTTCTTCAACATAGTCGAAAGAGGTTGAAGGAGGTCTTCTACATGGTCGAAGGAGGTCTTCTACATAGTCGAAGGAGGTCTTCAACATGCCATTTTTTCAAACTCTTCTAAACTCGCCAATTAGGTCGCCCAAGTGGGACAGCCTGCTTCTGTTCCGTTTGACTCTCATGTCCGATCACAATATTTTGCATAACAAGAAACCCTTGAAATTTACACAATTATACTAGAACTGTTCTAAGAAGCTGAGTACTCTGCAACAATCCTCCATTCGCTGTATTGTATCATATATTCAATGATTAAATAATCCTGCAGACACAAGAAACTGCAGATGCTGGTTTACAAAAAAAGACACACAGTGCTGGAGTAACTCAGCGGGTCAGGCACCATCCCTGGCGAACATGGATAGGTGATGTTTCTGGTCTGGACCCTTCAACAGACTGCAGGGGTGGTGAGCCGATGGTCCTGATTCATACGGTATCTTTCAATTCTATTGCCGATGAAACTGAATGCCACACTCACCAGGTTTGTTCACGTGCAGTAGACTTGGCCACGGGACTTCAGGGCTGAGTGAAGTCAGGAGAATAGTGCACTAGGCAGCAGTCTGGAGACCCAACCTCCAATATAAAATATCATTATATGTGCTATTGTATTTTTTGAAGCAATCATTGATTTTGTTTTTTGAAAGGAATCATTTGTCCTTAAATGCTTGCACTTCCAAGATCAGGTCAGGTCCGGGGGGAGTTCTCCCCGCCACGAGTACCATGTAATCCCGTGCTACCTGCTCCATGGTCGGATAGTCGGCGACTAAACCGTCTACCCCACCTGGTTTGCCAGGTGAGGAAGGGGCTGTGGACCTCCAGCAGGACCAAAAACAAGACCTGTCAAAGGACGGGTGAGCTTCTAGCGAGCCAACGACCATCCACACTTCAGCAGAAGTTGCGATCACTGTGGTACAGCATACAAAAAACAAAACAAGAATATTTATAAAGTGTCATAAACAATATCGAAAATAAATGAAATCGTATCTGGCCAAAAAGGAGCAGGAAGAAGCCAAAGCTAATTAATTCCCACCCCTTATTCAACTGCTTATAATTAACTTATACAAATGTTGCAGCTATATGTACACCATATGTACACCAGAAGCTATATGTACACCATATGTACACCAGCAGCTATTACACCAAATTATTTACATTTATACACTAATCAAATATTTACAAAGCCATACAAAAGAGAGAGGAAAAAAGAAAGAAGAAACAAAAAACCCTCATATACTATACAGTATCTTAGTCATATATACAATCCATCACCCTATAATCACCCTTCCCAATACAATCAGTATAACAAATATCCCACTCACAATCACCAACAATCACTATCCTCATCCCAATATCCTTTTGAATTTTGAAAACAAACTTGATTTAATTAAATGAATGAGGTCAGCAAGGGCACAATGGGAGAAGGGCCTGCTTCTGTTCCGTTTGACTCTCGTGTCCGATCACAATATTTTGCATAACAAGATACCCTTGAAATACAGAGAATTGTCATCCTGAGCTGAATGATATTACATGTTTGAAGAGTTTTTCCCTTGCCACCTTGATCATTTTGTTCCTCCTCCTGTATCTTTGTTTCTCTGAGCCATAAATAGTATGCAGCCTCCAATGTTGCCCATGTACATTTAGCAGCCCAGTCACTGTTAGCCTTCAGCAGGTATGCAGGCATTGAAATTGTAGAACAGCTACGCAGGGGACACTTACCAAAACTTCCCATTCTCTTATTACCACTTCTTTACAAGTTGGTGTTGGGAACCAGGGAATTTAGAAACATGACCAAAAGTAATCTGGCACTCTGGTGTGGTGCTGAGGGAGAGCAGCACCTCCATCAACAATTCACATCCATCACGGGAACAGAATTCCCCACCATCGAAGGGGTCTACTGGGACGCTGTCACAAGGGGTCACAGTTTAAGGATAAAGGGGGAAATCTTTTAGGACCGAGATGAGAAAAACAATTTTCACACAGAGAGTGGTGAATCTCTGGAATTCTCTGCCACAGAAAGTAGTTGAGGCCAGTTCATTGGCTACATTTAAGAGGGAGTTAGATGTGGCCCTTGTGGCTAAAGGGATCAGGGGGTATGGAGAGAAGACAGGTATGGGATACTGAGTTGGATGATCAGCCATGATCATATTGAATCGCGGTGCAGGCTCGAAGGGCCGAATGGCCTACTCCTGCACCTATTTTCTATGTTTCTATGTTTCTACAATAAGGCAGTCACCGCCATCAAGGACCCTCACCACCCTGACCACGCTCTAATTTCTCGCCTGCCATCGGGAAGAAGGTATGGGAGTCCAAAAACTGTAATATCCAGGTTCAGGATAGCTTCTTCCCAACAATCATCAGGCTCTTGAATGCCACAAACTCTAACCAAACTCTGAACTACAAACTGCCTAGGTTTCACTAGGTACTTTGGACTTTAATGTGTTTTTTTTTTGCACTCAATTGGGTATTTTATTTATTGCTCATTATTTTTTTAATTTGTTGATTATATGGAGTACAGTGTTCACAAACAAGTTGTGCTGCTGCAAGTATAAATGTCATTGTTGTCTTTCAGTACCCCACTGCTATAAAAGCACTAAATGTAGCCGCCAAGGAATGCAGGGGCGATACATACTAAGGGACTGTGATACACTGTGAAATCGACAGAAGGATGGAGGGTTGGGTGTTTATGCGTGCTATTTTCATGATATTTATTTTAGTTGTTTATCTTTTAATATTTTACCTTGTATGTATCGTTAGCTTTTAGAAATGTTTGAATGGTGCACTGACTGGCTGACATTTTTAAATTTCGTTGTACATGGTTCATGTTACAATGACAATAAAGAAACTATTCTATTCTATTCTACATATGACAATAAACCACTCGATCTTGCTGATGGGGCATCCATGTGGCCGCTCGAATGGATGGAAAAGCAGCCCAAACACTTTCCAAAAAATGTACTACTGTAGACTGTATTTCCTTCACTCCATAGATGCTGCTGCACCCGCTGAGTTTCTCCAGCATTTTTGTGTACCTGGGATTTTCCAGCATCTGCAATTCCTTCTTAAATACTATTGTAGATTCTTCTTTGATCTCCTGGCCAATTTTCATCCATCAGTCAAGATGATTAGTCACAGACACATTTGTAAGGGTTTGCTGCACGGACGTTTAGCTAATCGTTGCATTATCTATATCAAAAGAGGGACTTGCAGTAAATGGCCATCAGGAGTTTGAGGACTTTGTGAATTCGTGAAGGGTTCTATGTAAAACTAATTACTTTATTTAGACAGGTACATGGACAGCACAGGCTTAGAGTGATATGGGACAAACACAGGCAGGTGGGACGTGTAGGTGGGACATGTTGGCCGGTGTGGGCAATTGGGCCGAAGGGCCTGTTTCCACGCTGTATGACTCTAGGACTCTATTTATTTTCATTGAAACATAGAAACATAGAAACATAGAAATTAGGTGCAGGAGTAGGCCATTCGGCCCTTCGAGCCTGCACCGCCATTCAATATGATCACGGCTGATCATCCAACTCAGTATCCCATACCTGCCTTCTCTCCATACCCCCCGATCCCCTTAGCCACAAGGGCCACATCTAACTCCCTCTTAAATATAGCCAATGAACTGGCCTCAACTACCGTCTGTGGCAGAGAGTTCCAGAGATTCACCACTCTCTGTGTGAAAAAAGTTCTTCTCATCTCGGTTTTAAAGGATTTCCCCTTTATCCTTAAGCTGTGACCCCTTGTCCTGGACTTCCCCAACATCGGGAACAATCTTCCTGCATCTTGCCTGTCCAACCCCTTAAGAATTTTGTAAGTTTCTATAAGATCCCCTCTCAATCTCCTAAATTCTAGAGAGTTTAAACCAAGTCTATCCAGTCTTTCTTCATAAGACAGTCCTGCCATCCCAGGAATCAGTCTGGTGAACCGTCTCTGCACTCCCTCTATGGCAATAATGTCCTTCCTCAGATTTGGAGACCAAAACTGAGACATACATTGTTTCCTCTAACCCAAAGCATCGCACAATGAGAGTATTGGGAGAGAAATGTAAGCTGCTATCTTATGCTTTCAACGTTATCCTCTATCATTCCTCTATTAATATGGAAAAGTAACATAAATTCAATTTGGAAACAAGCACTTTAACCCTCTGAGTCTATGTCGACCATTAAGTAGCCACCTGCACAATTCATGAACTAATTCCATCTTATTGTGACCATATTCCCATCACAACCTCACAGATATCAACAGGCCAAGGGTAATTAAGCATGTATTTGCGATGTACAGTAAACCAAAAGAGGGGAGTTGTAAACTCCACATTAGAATTGAATCAATGTTGCTCAAGCTATGAGGCAGCAGCTCCACTAAGATGTGAACATTGCTAGCGTTTATAGTGCATCCATAATTCCCCTTGAGCCAAGTGAGTTTAGTTTATGAGTTTGGTTTATTGTCACGTGTACCGAGGTACAGTGAAAAGCCTTTGTTGCATGCTAACCTTTCAGCGGAAAGACAATGCATGATTCCAATGGAGCCATTCACATTATACAGTTACATGATAAAGTGAATAACGTTTAGTGCACGATAACGTACAGTAAAGTACGATCAAAGATAGTCCGAGGGTCTCCAATGAGGTAGAAAATAGTTCAGGGCTGTTCTCTGGTTGTTGGCTGTTCACAGCTGGGAAGGAAGTCCCTGAATCTGGAGGTGTGCGTTTTCACACTTCTATACCTTTTGCCCAATGGGAGAGGGGAGAAGAGTGAGTGGCCAGGGTGCGATTGGTCCTTGATTAGGCTGCTGGCCTTGCTGAGGCAGTGTGACGTGTAAATGAAGTAAATGGAAGAGAGGTTGGTCAGTGTGATGGTCTGGGCTGCGTCCATAATTCTCTGCAATAGTGTCCCGGAGGCCAGTTCGGAGTGGGTCTGCAATAACGTCTGGTCTAGACCTGGCATGGATATCAATCCATGCCACATGTTACTGAATCAGAGGGTTTTTTGTTAACAATCTGATACTGTCTTGGTCACGATGTTCATATCAGCTTTTGAATCCAGGGTTATACAAGTAATTGAATGTAAAATCCACAGCTACCGTGCTGGGTTGTGGTATTGCCACCAGCTCATCACTACAGGCCTGTGGATCGCACCTGTAGTAACACAACCACAATCTTATCTCTGTAGGGAAGTAAATTAAATTACCTTTTGCAACCAAAAAAAGGTTCCAAATGTACTTTTTAATCATTTGAAGTTCAATTTCCCCAGTGTTGTGGTGAGGTACTTCAGCAGTAATACAGGTCTCTGTACACCTGACCATAACTTAACCATTGCCATACTCCATGTTAGGAGAGAGATTGGTTTTAGGCTAAGGAAACGTCACTCCATTCAATATCCCTCCATTCAATATCCCTCCATTGTATTGTATATCTTTATTGTCATTTCCTGAGTATTCACATACCCAGAGGAAACAAAAAAACGTTGCTCAACCAGTGTCCATTCAGTGTGCATTAAAAATAAATAGAAATAAAAATACATATATCATGAACATTCTTTGCATATTCAGGTTTCTATGGTGAGGATTTTTTTTAGAGATCTGGCATTCAAACAGGCCCTTTGGCCCACCGAGTCTATGCCAACCATCAATCACCCGTTCACACCAATTCTATGTTATCCCACTTTCTCATCCACTCCCTACACATTTGGGGCAATTTGACCGAGGCCAATTAACCTGCAAACCTATGAGATGATGGAGGAAACCGGAGCCCTCAGTGGAAACCCACGCAGCAATAGAGAGACATGCAAACTCCACACAGACTGCATCAGAGGTCAGGATTGAACCTGGTTCTCTGGTGCTGTGAGCCAGCAGTTCTACCAGCGGCATCACTAAGCCATCCCACATTAAATGTTCGATGTAAAAGAGAGAAGTTATTATTGTACCGAGCAATTTGCTATGTTGAAGGTTTCTATATTTTTGCTCTCTCTCACCACAGGGCCTGCACTTTGCAGAATTCACAGGACACATGTTCGTTGGAATTGTCTTGGTCCTTTTGGTGTCCGTTCCCTTCTTGAGGCTACTTTATTGGAACAAAAAGCTCTACAACAAGGAACCAAGTGAGATTGTGGGTGAGTCAATTAAGGACATTCTTGTCCAATATTTCCTTAATGAAACCACCAGCTGATGTTAGAGTTAAAGGGAAGTGATTTAGCTGTCCGCTGCAATAGACAATAGACAATAGACAATAGCTGCAGGAGTAGGCCATTCGGCCCTTCGGCCCTTCGAGCCAGCACCGCCATTCAATGTGATCATGGCTGATCATCCACAATCAGTACCCTGTTCCTGCCTTCTCCCCATATGCCCTGACTGCTATCTTTAAGAGCCCTCTCTAGCTCTCTCTTGAAAGTATCCAGAGAACTGGCCTCCACTGCCCTCTGAGGCAGAGAATTCCACAGACTCACAACTCTCTGTGAGAAAAAGTGTTTCCTCGTCTCCGTTCTAAATGGCTGACCGCATATTCTTAAACTGTGGCCCCTGGTTCTGTATTCCCCCAACATTGGGAACATGTTTCCTGCCTCTAGCATGTCCAAACCCTTAACAATCTTATATGTTTCAATAAGATCTCCTCTCATCCTTCTAAACTCCAGAGTGTACAAGCCCAGTCGCTCCATTCTCTCAGCATATGACAGTCCCGCCATCCCGGGAATTAACTTTGTAAACCTACGCTGCACTCCCTCAATAGCAAGAATGTCCTTCCTCAAATTAGGGGACCAAAACTGCACACAATACTCCAGGTGTGGTCTCACCAGGGCCGTGTACAACCGTAGAAGGACCTCTTTGCTCCTATGCTCGACTCCTCTTGTTATGAAGGCCAACATGCCATTCGCTACCATCCTCATAGGAACTCAAGTGATGGGGTTTAAGCTGGAAAGAGTGCAGAGAAGATTTCCAAGGATGTTGCCTGGGCTTGAGGGCATGAGTTGTCTGTAGAGGTTGGACAGACTAGGACTTTATTCCTTGGAGCGAAGAAGGATGCGGGGTGACCTTGCAGAGAAGTATAATATCATGAGGGGAATAAATGGGGTCGATGCACAGAGTCGTATGTCAAGGGTAGATGATTCAAGAACCAGAGGACATAGGATTAAGGTGAGTGGAACAAAACGTAATCAGAACTTGAGGTGGAATTTTTCAAACGGAGGGTGGTGGGTATATTGATTGAGCTGTCAGGTGGGGTAGTTGCGGCAGGTATTACAACATAGAAACATACATAGAAAATAGGTGCAGGAGGAGGCCATTCGTCCCTTTGAGCCAGCACCGCCATTCATTGTGATCATGGCTGATCGTCCCCTATCAATAACCGTGCCTGCCTTCTCCCCATATCCCTTGACTCCACTAGCCCCTAGAGCTCCATCTAACTATCTCTTAAATCCATTCGGTGACTTGGCCTCCACTGCCCTCTGTGGCAGGGAATTCCATAAATTCACAACTCTCTGGGTGAAAACGTTTTTTTTCTCACCTCAGTCTTAAATGACCTCCCCTTTATTCTAAGGCTGTGCCCCCTAGTTCTGGACTCGCCCAACATTGGGAACATTTTTCCTGCATCTAGCATAACAACATTTAAAAAACATTTGGACAGGCGCATGGATGGGAGAGGTTTGGGTTGGCATGGCCAAGTTGGGCCGAAGGGCCTGTTTTCATGCTGCATTGCTAGAATGGTTGATAGCAAATTATTTGAGTTAAAGATGTTCGCTTACAGTCAGATCCTGACGTCAATGCACCCAGCTTGGGAAAGTTACTGAAAGGTCTTTATCCTAGAGGTCCTGATGACTATGTTTAGAGTGGCTTCCGGGTCACTGCTCGTGCGGTCGACCGGTCGGTGCAGAGAGTAGCTTTGAATGTTTGTCTCTTCGTTTACATACGTTACGTGAGTTGCAAGAGTGTTTGTTTTTGTTTTAAGTACATCGGGTGTCGATTGATGGTTAATTGCTGCCGTATAGTTCAGTACTTTCGTGGTGTGTTTGTGCGGGCGCTGCCACTACCTCACACACACACACACACACCGGACCAACGAGCTAACGTTAATTAGCCAGCTAGCTTCTTGCGTTCACCGCTCCAAAGTATGGACTTCACATGGACACTATGGACTCTTATGCTTCTACTGTTCGTCTTGGATTATCTGTCCACTGCATCATATGGATATACTCTTCCAGATAACCAACGGATTACTTACTGCAGGGACTTTTTACTTCAGCTGCAATTACACTTTCACCAAGCCCCTGCCATAGACAAGTTGCCGGAGGAGCTACAATGTAAACTCCCAACCGACCGGACAGGCACCCTGCACAACAATAGAAAGAAGGTAACGAGATGGGGGAGGAAGAAGAAGGGTGGAATTAAAGCAAGACTTAGGCGAGGAGAAAGTAAGCACCGTGCACTTCCCTCAGTGATCCTTGCTAATGTGCGCTCATTGCGTAACAAGACTGATGAACTGCAAGCTAACGTTTTTCACATGTATGAATACCGGACTGCTTCCATTCTTGCTTTCACTGAAACATGGCTGACTGGGAGTGACAACAGTGACAGCATGCACATAGATGGCTTTGGGTCTCCTGTAAGGTTAGACCGTGATACTGAACTGACTGGCAAGCACCATGGCGGTGGTGTCTGCCTCTACATCAATCCACGCTGGTGCAAAACAGTTGTTGTCAGAGAAGAACTGTGCAACCCTGACATTGAACTCTTGGCTGTCTCCCTGCGTCCCTTCTACCTTCCCAGGGAATTCCCACAACTGTTTTTCATTCTGGTTTATATCCACCCCAGAGCAAATGCATCCACTGCTACGGAACATATAAGAAATATGCTCGACAGACTCGAACTGATATCTCCGGACGCCCCCAAATTCATCATGGGTGACTTCAATCACTGTTCAATTGACAAGTCACTTAAAGGATTCTACCAGTATGTCAACTGTACCACCCGTCTAGGGAAAACACTGCACAAATGCTATGGGTCAGTCCCAGACGCCTACAGAGCCGTCTCCCTCCCTCCCCTAGGCTCTGCTGACCACAGCAGCATACTGCTCGCTCCTGCCTACACACCTGTGGTAAAGAGAACAGAGAAAGTCATCAAGGACATCAAACAGTGGACACCGGACAGTATTGACAGGCTTCAAGGGTGTTTTGAAATCACAGACTGGAATACCCTCACATCCTCCTCCACCAACATCAGTGAGCAAGCGGATATAGTCTCAGCATACATCACTTTCTGTGTAGACAATATTATCCCCTCCAAGAAAGTCACAATCTTCCCTAACAATAAACCCTGGGTGACTAAAGATCTAAAAAACATACTGAATACGAAAAAGAGAACATGTTTTACCGGTTCTGAAGCTGAGAAGAAGGAGGTAAACAGAGAGGTCAAGCGGGCCATAAAAATTGCCAAGCTGAAATATAAGAACAAAGTGGAGCAGACCTTTGGAAAAGGGAACCTCCGTGCGGCTTGGCAGGGCCTCAAGAACATGGCAGCAGTGAACTCTGTCTCTACCAGCCGCAAGCCCATTCAGGTAGCAGGAAGCAGCTTCACTTCACTCCCGAATGATCTCAACTCCTTCTACACCGGATTTGAAAAGGACAATAGCACCCAGCTAGAATCAATCGTCTCCACACTCAGACCTGATGACTCCGGCCTCAACATCAACATATCTGAGGTGGTGAGAGCCCTCAAAAGGACTAAAAAGAACACAGCTCCAGGGCCTGACAACATCTGTGGGCGGACCCTATGGCACTGTGCTGAGCAGCTGGGAGGTGTGTTTCAGCATCTGTTCCAGGGCGCTTTGACCAGCAGCACAGTCCCCGCGATGTGGAAAAACTCAACAGTGATCCCCATCCCAAAGAAGGGCACCACCAAGGTCCTGAATGACCTTAGACCGGTGGCTCTCACCTCCCTGATCATGAAGGCCATGGAGAGGATCATCAAGGAGCACATCACCAAGGCAACTGGCTCGATGATGGATCCATTGCAGTTTGCTTACCAGGCTGGCAGGGGTGTCGATGACGCAAAAATATTCATCTTAAACACCATCCATAAGCATCTGGAAATCCCCAAGGCCACAGCCAGACTTCTGTTTGTAGACTTCTCATCAGCATTCAACACCATGCAGCCACATATTTTGGCTGAGAAGCTCATCACCCGCTTCCACCTCAACCACCAACTCACTCTGTGGATTATAGACTTCCTCACCAACAGATCACAGAGGGTGTTGGTGAACCACACCTTGTCCGACACCCTCTTCACCTTCACTGGCTCTCCACAAGGCTGTGTCCTTTCCCCACTTCTCTTCATTCTCTACACTGATGACTGCAGATCCACCCAGCCAAACTGCCACTTTGTAAAATTTGCTGATGACACAGTTCTCCTGTCTCTTCTTCCCAGCCACACACAACATCACAGCTCAGCCCTGCAGGACTTTATAGTATGGTGTGAAAAGTCTTGTCTTGAGCTAAATATAAGCAAAACCAAGGACATGATTGTGACTTTCTCCCCCCAACAGAGACAGATGGCTGAGGCAGCCACCACTATCATCCAGCAGGAGCCAGTGGAGATAGTGGAGGTATACAAATACCTGGGAACAGCCTTCGACAACCTGCTAAGGTTTTCCTCTAACATAGAGGAAATCCTTAAAAAGTGCCACCAGAGACAGTACCTACTCAGGAAGCTGAAGTCATTTGGGATTAACAAAGACATTCTCACTACATTCTACTACGCATTCATTGAAAATGTAATAACCTTCTCTTTCACTAGCTGGTTCCACTCCATCACCCTGCAAAACAGAAACCGCCTGTTGAATGTGGTCAAGGTCTGCTCAAAAATCATTGAGCAGCCCGTCCGAACTCTCACTGCCCTATGCGACCAACAGTCTGTAAAGTTAACACGCAGGATTCTTCAGGACCACTCTCACATCCTGTTTCCTGAGTTTGAGTGGCTCCCCTCAGGACACATACTCCACTGTCCGGGTTGCCGGACACAGAGGAGGAAGGCAACCTTCATCCCCAGGGCTGTCCAGCTTTTTAATGCTGATCACTGACTCATGAACATATGAAATGAAATAACCTTCTATATGCACTATTTTAATTGAAGCACTTAGGAAGCACTTTAAAACTATTGCTATGTGTTGAATGTTGATGTGTGATTGTGCAGTGTGTCTGTGAAATGCGTGTGCTGGTTGATTGTGCAGTATGCGTGCTGCTTATGTTTGTTGATTGTGTCCCTTTTTAAAAAGCTACTGTAATGCGCCTTTTTAAATTGCCCCTCGGGGACGAATAAAGTGCTTTGAATTGAATTGAATTGAATAGAGTCGTGTGGCAATAGGCCCCTCCACCCAACCTGCCCACACTGGCCAATATTTCCATTCTACACTGGTCCCGCCTGGCCCATATCCCTCTAAACCTGTCCCATCCATGTACCTGTCTAAATGTTTCTGAAAGCATTGCGTGTTTATGCTACTGATCTGAACAAAATTAGAGTAGAGGAAGGAAGCAAGAGTCCTAAATCCTAACCAATCCTAAACTATAACAGGGAAGTCTTCAGATTGGAGTATCAACTGGGCTTTATTTCCATCAATTCCCTTCACTTCCTTCTTGAACCTGGGTGGGGTAGGACTGGCAATTTGGGCGACAAATTTGTCCAATTTGGGTCCAAAGTCATACACTTGTGGAGAGAGCTGCTGGTGGTGACAGACATGAGGAGTGGGCCGGGAGGAGAGGGGTATTGGCTCCAGCGCCTTCAAGATCGCCCCCGGGACACAGAGGCGGTCGGCAGAGGAGAGGGATGTTGGGTCGGGCTTACCTGGATCGGTGTCATTCCAGGACATCCAACAGATAGACTGGGCTTTGCACTGTTTGTGTTTTATTCTTTTTTTAAAAAACGGTGTCAAAATAGTGGCGACTGTGCATTTTGTGGTTGTGGAAAGGAATTTCACTGTTCTGTGCATACGTGGCAATAAGGTACTATTGAACCATTACAATAGATTCCAACCGGGATCTAGTGGAAATCTAGGGTTTAGTTTAGTTTAGTTTAGACATACAGTGTGGAAATAGGCCCTTCGCCCCACCGAGTCCATGCCGACCAGCAATCCCCGCACACTAACACTATGCTACATACACTAAGGACAATTCTACATTTCTACCAAGCCGAATTAACTTACAAACCTGTATGTCTTTAGAGTGCGGGAGGAAACCGAAGATCTCGGTGAAAACCCACGCAGGTCACATCGAGAAAGTACAAATTCCCTACAGACAGCGCCCGTAGTCAGGATCGAACCAGGGTCTCTGGCGCAATAATACAGTAGCTTTACTAGTGCGACACCATGCCGTCCTTTCAGAACCAGAATCAGAATCAGATTTTATTCGCCAAGTATGTTTTGCAACATTGGCCAGGTCAGTCATACAATTAAAAGCAACAGATCACTCAAAAACACATTTTAACATGAACATCCACCACAGTGACTCCAACACATTCCTCACTGTGATGGAAGGCGAAATAAAGTTCAAGTCCTTCCCTTGTGTTCTTCCTTGGTCGGGGGCCTCGAGTCCCCGTTGACGGGATCTTGACTCCCATAGCCGGCGGCGTTAGGGCCCTCCGCGTCGAGGCGTTCAGCTCCTGCATCGGGGGGATATCAGCTACCCCGCGTCGGGCGATCAAACCTCGCGTTGGGGCTGGTTGAACCTTCTGTGGCGATGGAGCTCCTGACTCGGCCTCTCCCGAGACTGCGAGCCCTTGATGGTAAGTCCGCAGGCCGCGGTGGGAGCGATCCCAGGCAAGGGATCCGCTCCGATGTTAAGTCCGCGCCCCGCGGTGGGGCTCACGACAGTCCGAGGCGGCTCCCAGCTCCAGCGATGGTAGGCCGCAGAGCCCGGAGAATGTGATCCGAAAAATGATCACATCTCCGGGAAGGTAAGAACCTGGAATAAAATGTTTCCCCCGATCCCCCTATCCCACTTACATTAAATCAAACTTTTAACAAACACTAAATTAACAAAGAGATGAAAAAACGAACAGACTGCAGGCAGGGCTGGCCATCTCCCCGGCGCTCCTGGGACAATCGAGGCTGGGGTGGTCCAGGATAAGTGGGAACCAAGGCATTCCTGCTCCTCCGTACACTGATTTAGCTGGGTTTCTCTTGGCCTCTTGTTTAAGAGGGTACTGCAGATGCTGGAGAATCGAAGATTACACAAAAAAGCTGGAGAAACTCAGCGGGTGCAGCAGCATCTTTGGAGCGAAGGAAATAGGTAACGTTTTGGGCCGAAACGTTGCCTATTTCCTTCGCTTCATAGATGCTGCTGCACCCGCTGAGTTTCTCCAGCTTTTTTGTGTAACCTTCTCTTGGCCTCTTGACCAGTTATGCCTTTCTCAGAATCCGGTTTGAGATTGTGGACTGCATTGCAATGGTCAAGCCTGGGGGAACCTTTCTCATGCAGAAAATAGCAAGATAATATCAGGCCACAGTGGGAATGCAGTGGAATCAGAAGATTGTCATAATTATCCTGCTTTTAACTGTCACCTGTTCAGATTTACCAGAATCAGAAGTTAAAATTGTTGCCACTGTTCCTAGAGTCGCTCTGATCTGCTTCTATTACTGTGGCCTGAGGTGTATTAGTGTGCTGTTACCCTAACAGTAATTTGGGGCTGCTTGATATTATTTTACAGTTGCTCTTCACACTCGCCTTGCCATTAACTCTAACTCAAAGGATTTGGGCAATTGATCGATCTATATCCAGCCATAGATACAGAGGAAGTGGCAGATTTTGATGTAATACTATGGAGCTGCAGATGCTGGCTCTTACCAAAGGTGGACACAAAATGCTGGGGTAGCTGAGCAGATCAGGCAGCATCTCTGGGGTCACAGTTTAAGGATAAGGGGGAAATCCTTTAAGACCGAGATGAGAAAAACATTTTTCACACAGAGAGTGGTAAATCTCTGGAACTCTCTGCCACAGAAGGTAGCTGAGGCCACAGTTCATTGGCTATATTTAAGAGGGAGTTATATGTGGCCCTTGTGGCTAAAGGGATCAGGGGGTATGGAGAGAAGACAGGTACAGGATACTGAGTTGGATGATCAGCCATGATCATATTGAATGGCGGTGCAGGCTCGAAGGGCCGAATGGCCTACTCCTGCAACTATTTTCTATGTATCTATGTTTCGGGTCGGGAAACCTTCTTCAGATTATTGTGGTGAGGAGGAGTGGATTAAAAAAATGGAAGCATCAAGAGGCAGAGTAACTCACGGCTGGCAACAGATGATCTCGGGTGCGGGGGTTTCCTGATAGGCAGATTGTTGGTCGAGGGTTAGACATAGGAGCACATGTGAGCCTAAGAGGGATATGTAATTGTGAATATCGAAGCTAGTTAGACTCTTAGTGGAGGAATGGGGAGGGGGGGCAGAAACTGGTTCACAGGTGGGAATGGGTTGGGGAGCAGAACGGGGAGAGAAAAGAGAAGGGTTTGTCGAAGTTATTTAAAATTGGAGAACTTATTGTTCACCGCGTTGGGTCGAAACTGGGTTGCTGTTCCTGAAGTTCGCGTGTGGGCCCACTCTGGCAATGGACGAGGAGGAGGTGCATTTTGATATTAGCCACCATAAATGTTTCCGAAGTGTCGAAGGGCCGAATGGCCTCCTCCTGCATCTATTTTCTATGTTTCTATGTCAGTTATTATTGGATACTTTCTTCCTTATTGTGAAGTGATTATTGATCTTATAGAAACTTACCAAATTCTTAAGGGGTTGGACAGGCTAGATGTAGGAAGATTATTCCCGATGTTGGGGAAGTCCAGAACAAGGGTTCACAGTTTATTCCAAGAGCGGCTCTGAACCGCAAAAGGATTTGAGTATAGGAGCAGGGAGGTTCTACTGCAGTTGTACAGGGTCTTGGTGAGACCACACCTGGAGTATTGCGTACAGATTTGGTCTCCAAATCTGAGGAAGGACATTATTGCCATAGAGGGAGTGCAGAGAAGGTTCACCAGACTGATTCCTGGGATATCAGGACTGTCTTATGAAGAAAGACTGGATAGACTTGGTTTGTACTCTCTAGAATTTAGGAGATTGAGAGGGGATCTTATAGAAACTTACAAAATTCTTAAAGGGTTGGACAGGCTAGATGCAGGAAGATTGTTCCCGATGTTGGGGAAGTCCAGGACAAGGGGTCACAGCTTAAGGATAAGGGGGAAATCCTTTAAAACCGAGATGAGGAGAACTTTTTTCACACAGAGAGTGGTGAATCTCTGGAACTCTCTGCCACAGAGGGTAGTCGAGGCTAGTTCATTGGCTATATTTAAGAGTGAGTTAGATGTGGCCCTTGTGGCTAAGGGGATCAGAGGGTATGGAGAGAAGGCAGGTACGGGATACTGAGTTGGATGATCAGCCATGATCATATTGAATGGCGGTGCTGGCTTGAAGGGCCGAATGGCCTACTCCTGCACCTAATTTCTATGTTTCTAACCGGCCCTGCTGAGTGCCCCCCACCCCCCCTGAACTGTCTCCCTCGGATGGTCACGACACACAACTTATTTATTTATTTTACTTTTCTTTTTCATCGGTTGGAGTTGCAAACTAAATCTCGTTGCACTGACGTGCAATGACAGTAAAATATATTATTATTATTATTAGGGGGAAATCTTTTAGGACCGAGATGAGAAAAACATTTTTCACATAGATAGTGGTGAATCTCTGGAATTCTCTTCCACAGAAGGTAGTTGAGGCCAGTTCATTGGCTATATTTAAGAGGGAGTTAGATGTGGCCCTTGTGGCTAAAGGTATCAGGGGGTATAGAGAGAAGGCAGGTACAGGATACTGAGTTGGATGATCAGCCATGATCATATTGAATGGCGGTGCAGGCTCGAAGGGCCGAATGGCCTACTCCTGCACCTATTTTCTATGTTTCAATGTTTCTAAGTCATGATATATGAAAAGAAATATGAAGCCAAGCGCTTTCTTCTCTCAATTCAACGTTTGACCTAGGACTCTGCACTCAAATGGAAAATTACTGGCATTGATGGCAAACTAACTGGAATGAACTGTTGGCGAGAAGCATTTGAGTCAAATGTCAGAAGGAAACTTTCGAAGAAAGAAGCAAAGATTATGAACCAATTTCTGTGCCTGAAAAAACTTAAGATACCTGGTTGTGTGAGGAGAATGTAAAGAGAAATAGATCTCTGGACTAAATGAAGAGGAATAAAACTTGGTTGCACTGGTTGATATACTGAAGCAATTGAAAATAGGGAATAAATGAGGAGACTTTGCCTTTTTATTATGCGATTTTTGAAAATGGAGATAGAAAGATTAGAGGGATATATATCATCACACGCACCAAATGTGAAACGAAAAAAAAAAACGGAATTATGTGGCCCATTTATACCTTCGTGCTGAAGTGTAGGACGACGCATTTTGACTCCTGCAAATTGGATTCCATTCCACTGATGACTCCTGAACTTTAGACTAATGAGACAAGCCGAAGTCTATTCTCACTTCACCGTTCCATCGCAGATTGTGTGTAATACCGTAAATCTCGGCTGCCAAGGGGTTTAATTGAGGACGTGGCGCAACATTCTAATAACAGCCGCAAATGAGACAAAATGTAGCAGGCGCACAGTCAACAACAGACAGCGAATGCGTTCAGGCTATTTTAAAAGTTAACAGTTGCCTTCGAGGCTGCAATTGTACTCGAAAAATAATCTGCGTCGCATTGCATGGCTTGGCGTTGAAGGCCAAGTTATTTATTTAATCGGTATAAGTTTTTTTTTTAAATTGTGTTTTTATTGCAACGTCCCCACTTTACTGATCGAATCCATGATGAAATTAGCAACCCCATCATTTGAACAGTACTTCCTGATATTTAGCGCAACATCGGTTGAACAGTGTGGATCAGCAAATTAATGATAGTTATCTTAAATTGTCCAGAGAAATGTTCGACTGCATACTTGCATTAATCTAGTAATATCCGGATAGCATAAAAGCAACGCATTTATCACTGACTGCGGGCAGGTTATCTGTATATCAGAACGATATGCTGGAAATATGAAATTGTCTTAAAAAAAGTTAAAAACACAGAATAGGCAGGATGTACTTGGAGTTGACTAGGGGAGCTGGGACCTTGTTGGCTGGTGTGGGTGAGTTGGGCCGAAGGGCCTGTTTCCACAGTTTGCCAACTCCGCGATGTTAGGACGCGGTGGGGACGGAGATACGATATGGATCTCCATCGAGGTAAGAGATTGAAAAAAAGTTTTCCACAACCCCTCCCCCTCCACCCCCCACATAAAACAAACCAAGGAACACTGAAACATACTTTTTTAACGCTAATACCATGTGAACTGATTACATGAACCATTTTTGCTAATCCATTATGGCTCATTGCATCTCCACCTGGAATATCTTAATCATCTAGATCACTGATCAACACAGGACTCCCACAAGACCAATAAAATATCTGCTGTGATAAAAATAATTTAAATTTGATATGCATTGATACAACATAAGTTTTATATTATAGCCTTACAGCGCAAGAGACCCAGGTTCGATCCTGACCACAGATGCTGTCTGTACGGAGTTGGCACGTTCTCCCCGTGACCTGCCTGGGTTTTCTCTGGGTAGTCCTGTTTCCTCCCACACTCCAATGGCGTACAGGTTTGTAGGTTAATTGGCTTTGAAAAAAAATTGTAAATTGTCCCTAGTGTGTGTAGGATAGTCTTAGTGTGCAGGGATCGATCACTGGTCGAGGCAGACTCGGTGGACCGAAGGAGTGGTTTACGCACTGTATTTCTAAACTAATCTAAACTAAACTACATTGCACAGAAGATTAAAATAAAATAGGTTTTTGCACTGTTACTCAAGAAACATTATCTCAAAGGAATTAATCTCCATTCATTTCTATTTGTAATCGCTCATGTGGTAAACAATTGCTAAGAAAATAATCCACGTTGCATTAAGAAACATCTAGTTCTGTAAAAGTTTCAATAATCAATTCTAATTCTTTCAAAACGGAACAATTCTTCCCTTTAGAAACATTAACTACTAAGCAGAACAGAGCGAGTGAAGACAATCTTGTGCTATTTGAAGGCAGTGATTGTGATTCTTTATAACAATCTTATACCTGCATCGTAGAAATAGTCATTTCTGCATGGTATATTGACAGAATTAAGTTATAGTGATTTGTAGATGATGAGGCTTTTGATCAATCTTAACATGAATTCAAAAGATTTCTTAACGGCACGGTGGAGGAGCGGTAGAGCTCCTGCTTTACAGCGTCAGAGCCCCGGGTTCGATCCCGACTACGGGTACTGTCTGTATGGAGTTTGTACGTTCTCCCCGTGACCCACATGGATCTTCTCTGAGATCTTCGGTTTCTTCTCACTCTCCAAAGAACGTACAGATTTGTAGGTTAATTGTCTTTGTATGAATATATAAATGTAAAATTGTCCCTAGTGTTTGTAGGGTAGTGTTAATGTGCTGGGATCGGTGGGCCGAAGGGCCTGTTTCCACACTGTATCTCTCAACTAAACTAAACTAAAGACCAATGTACTCCGTGCTATTGTCATTTAAGGTCTTTCAAGGTCTTGGATAGCTGAAATGATTTTTGAATAAAGTTAGAAGGAATGGGGGGTCTTATGAGGAACTCCAAGAATGTTGAAATTATTTCCTTAGCAAGGTTAAGAGGAATAGTATTAGAAGTAAGACAAATTTATAAGAGGATTTGACAGATAATGTAAAACTGTGCCCACTGATAGAAGTGCCCACTGATATTATGTTTTAATGAGGGGAGGGGAGGGGGGGGAGGGGCATGTT
Source organism: Leucoraja erinaceus (assembly GCF_028641065.1). Classification (NCBI taxonomy): domain Eukaryota; kingdom Metazoa; phylum Chordata; class Chondrichthyes; order Rajiformes; family Rajidae; genus Leucoraja; species Leucoraja erinaceus. Next base: position 3,929,221 of record NC_073382.1, read on the forward strand.
CATGCCATTGGGTTGTCAGCTACTCAAGTGGAATATGAGGCACTGTTCAGACAATGGAGAAGGTGCAGATCAGAAAGGTCAATATGAGAATGGGAAGAGGAAGACTGAGTGCAAGTATTCGATAAAACAATCGCCGAGTCTATCTTTGGTCTTGACGAAGAACAGGAGGCCACTTCGAGAACATCGGATGCAGTGAATGAGGTTAGATGAGGTGCACCTGGAAGTACTGCTGGGGTCCCTGGATAGAGAAGAGGGAGGGGGGTATAGGCACAGGTGTTACACCTCCAGTGGTTGACTTGACTTGACCTGAATTGACTTGACTTCACTTCACTTCACTTCACTTGACTTGACTTGACTTGCAGGGGAAAGTACCAAGAGAAGGGAGAGGTTTGGGTGGGAAACGATGTGTGAACCAAGGCTTTGTAGGGGGCGTTGTCTCTGCGGAAAGCTGTAGGGGGCGTGGATGTGAAGAAATCAATGGTGGTGGGATCGCGGTGGAGGTGACGGAAATGTCAGAGGATGATATTGCTTCTACCTGATCAAACTGGATGTCCTGTTCTACTTATTGCCGTTGTTTTATACAACTTGATCAGGGCTACATGTGTTTAGATTAAATTCCGAGCTATTTGTCAACTGCATTAAAGATCAGGATTCATCTCGTTGAGTAATGGTAAGGGGGGGTCAAGGAAAGAGCGTTCACGTCGCGGCCCTGTTTCCACCGCCACGTCCAAGAAGCACAGGGTAGTTAATGTAACCCCACTTTTTAAAAAGAGAGGGAGAGAGAAAACGGGGAATTACAGACCAGTTAGTCTAACATCGGTAGTGGGGAAACTGCTAGAGTCAGTTGTTAAAGATGGGATAGCAGCACATTTGGAAAGTGGTGAAATCATTGGACAAAGTCAGCATGGATTTACGAAAGGTAAATCATGTCTGACGAATCTTATAGAACTTTTCGAGGATGTAACTAGTAGAGTGGATAGGGGAGAACCTGTGGATGTGTTATATCTGGACTTTCAGAAGGCTTTCAACAGTTTTCAGGCTCCTGTGGGACCGCGATGCGAAAAATTAGGGCCGAGATGAGAAAAACATTTTTCACTCAGTGGTGAATCTCTGGAACTCTCTGCCACAGAAGGTAGTTGAGGCCACAGTTCATTGGCTATATTTAAGAGGGAGTTAGATGTGGCTCTTGTGGCTAAAGGGATCAGGGGGTATGGAGAGAAGGCAGGGATTGGATACTGAGTTGGATGATCAGCCATGATCGTATTGAATGGCGGTGCAGGCTCGAAGGGCCGAATGGCCTACTCCTGCACCTATTTTCTATGTCTATGTCTAAGCGCTAGAAGCGCAAGACGCCATTGTATGCAGATGCCGAGAAGTGCGTTCAGCTCTGGCTGAGCAATTTCTAATCTTGTGTGTGGACTCGATAAGTAGAAGTAATGGAAACATAATCAAAACGGCATGAAAACATTGGCAGGGTGACCCCATGACAAATGCTCCAAATTGGAAAGGTGCACTTGAGCACAGCTTGATTGGAATAATTGGATGAGTTCTCAGTACTGTTCTCTCTGTGGGTGATGGTCTCCACAGGGTCTATCTACAGCACTGTAAACGTTATTGAGTTACAAAATCTTTTTTTCCATTAATTACATCAGCCTGGCACATCTAATCAGGAGGGTCTCGACCCAAAACGTCGCCTGCACCTTTTCTCCATCGACGTTGCCTCGCCCGCTGAGTTTCTCCAGCATTTCTTGTCCACCTTGTTTTTACTAGATGTTTTCTACATGTTTTTACTATCTCGACCAATTATTTTATCTTATGATTTATTCCGAGCAGCTCTTTTGTTCTTCAGTTCTTCTTCAGAGATTTTAAATCTCAGCTCAGGTTTACTCATTTTAATGATTTGACGTTCTTACGCAAACTGCAAAATTCCTCTTGGTCAGTAACAGGGGCGGCGCAGTGGGGCAGCGGTAGAGCTGCTGCCTCACAGCGCAGGGACCATCGGTACTTGGTTAGTACGGGTATCAGGGGTTATGGGGCGAATGGGGTTAGGAGGGAGAGATAGATCAGCCATGATTGAATGGCGGAGTAGACTAGATAGAAACATAGAAACATAGAAATTAGGTGCAGGAGTAGGCCATTCGGCCCTTCGAGCCTGCACCGCCATTCAATATGATCATGGCTGATCATCCAACTCAGTATCCCGTACCTGCCTTCTCTCCTCCATACCCCCTGATCCCCTTAGCCACAAGGGCCACATCTAACTCCCTCTTAAATATAGCCAATGAACTGGCCTCAACTACCCTCTGTGGCAGAGAGTTCCAGAGATTTCACCACTCTCTGTGTGAAAAAAAGTTCTTCTCATCTCGGTTTTAAAGGATT